>NC_092040.1:54548326-54648820 GCF_003086295.3 Arachis hypogaea
ATTCTGAAAAGCTTCCCAGAAAAGCCTAAAGATCCCGGGAGCTTTATGATACCATGCATATTAGAGGGTAACTGCACCAAGACAACTCTATGTGATCTTGGGGCAAGCATCAACCTAATCCCTGCATCCACTATCAGAAAGCTTGGCTTGACTGAATAGGTCAAACCAACCCGGATCTGTCTTTAACTTGCTGATGGCTCCATTAAATACCCATCAGGCTTAATTGAGGACATAATTGTCAACGTTGGGCCATTTGCCTTCCCTACTGACTTTGTAGTGCTGGAAATGGAGGAGCACAAGAGTGCAACTCTCATTTTAGGAAGACCATTCCTAGCAACTGGACGAACCCTCATTGACGTCCAAAAAGGGGAGATAACCCTGAGAGTCAATGAGGATGAGTTTAAGTTGAATGTTGTCAAAGCTATGCAACATCCAGACACATCAGACGACTGCCTGGGCGTTGATATTATTGACTCCCTGGTGGAAGAGGTCCATATGATTGAGAGTCTCGAATCAGAGCTAGAGGACATTTTTAAAGATGTTCAGCCTGATCTGGAGGAACCAGAGGAAATAAAAGAACCTCTGAAAACTCCTCAGGAAGAGGAGAAACCTCCTAAACCCGAGCTCAAACCACTACCACCATCCCTGAAATATGCATTTCTGGGAGAAGGTGACACTTTTCCTGTAATCATAAGCTCTGTTTTAGGGCCACAGGAAGAGAAAGCACTAATTCAGGTGCTAAGGACACACAAGACAGCTCTTGGGTGGTCCATAAGTGATCTTAAGGGCGTTAGCCCAGCCAGATGCATGCACAAGATCCTATTGGAGGATGATGCTATGCCAGTGGTTCAACGACAGAGGCGGCTAAATCCCGCCATGAAGGAGGTGGTGCAAAAAGAGGTCACTAAGTTACTAGAGGCTGGGATTATCTATCCTATTTCTGATAGCCCCTGGGTGAGCCCTGTCCATGTTGTCCCTAAGAAGGGAGGAATGGCAGTGGTTCATAATGAAAAGAATGAACTGGTTCCTACAAGAACAGTTACAGGGTGGCGTATGTGTATTGACTACAGAAGGCTCAATACAGCCACCAGGAAGGATCATTTTCCTTTACCATTCATAGACCAGATGCTAGAGAGACTAGCAGGTCATGAATATTACTGCTTTTTGGATGGCTATTCAGGTTACAACCAAATTGCAGTAGATCCTTAGGACCAAGAGAAAACAGCATTCACATGTCCTTCTGGAGTGTTTGCCTACAGAAGGATGCCTTTTGGTCTGTGCAATGCACCTGCAACCTTTCAGAGGTGCATGCTCTCTATCTTCTCTAATATGGTAGAGAAGTTTCTGGAAGTCTTCATGGATGACTTTTCCGTATTTGGAGACTCATTCAGCTCCTGCCTTAACCATTTAGCACTTGTTCTGAAAAGATGCCAAGAGACCAACCTAGTTTTAAACTGGGAAAAATGTCACTTTATGGTGACTGAAGGGATTGTCCTTGGGCATAAAATTTCAAACAAGGAAATAGAGGTGGATCAAGCTAAAGTTGAAGTAATTAAAAAATTACCACCACCTGCCAATGTTAAGGCAATCAGAAGCTTTTTGGGGCATGCAGGATTCTATAGGAGGTTTATAAAGGATTTTTCAAAAATTGCAAAACCTCTGAGAAATCTGCTAGCTGCTGACACACCATTTGTGTTTGACACAAAGTGTCTGCAGGCATTTGAGACCCTGAAAGCTAAGCTGGTCACAGCACCAGTTATTTCTGCACCAGACTGGACATTACCCTTTGAACTAATGTGTGATGCCAGTGACCATACCATTAGTGCAGTATTGGGACAGAGGCATAACAAGCTTCTGCATGTCATTTATTATGCTAGCAGTGTTTTAAATGATGCCCAGAAAAATTACACAACCACAGAAAAAGAATTACTTGCAGTGGTTTATGCCATTGACAAGTTTAGATCCTACTTAGTAGGATCAAAAGTGATCGTGTACACTGACCATGCTGCTCTTAAATATCTACTCACAAAGCAGGATTCAAAGCCCAGGCTCATAAGATGGGTGTTGCTTCTGCAAGAGTTTGATATAGAAATAAGAGACAGAAAAGGAACAGAGAATCAAGTAGCTGATCACCTGTCCCGGATAGAACCAGTAGCAGGAGCATCCCTCCCTCCTACTGAGATCTCTGAAACCTTTCCGGATGAACAATTGTTTGCTATTCAGGAAGCTCTGTGGTTTGTAGACATTGCAAACTATAAGAAATAAGGTTCTCCTTCTGTAACCATGGAGAGGAAGCATGAAAAGCTTCTCTCACTGCAGAGTCAACCAAAGCCCACACAGTCAAACTCTAAGTTTGGTGTTGGGAGGCCACAACCAAACTCTAAGTTTGGTGTTGAACCCCCACATTCAAACTCTAAGTTTGATGTTGGGAGGTCCCAACCTTGCTCTGATTATCTGTGAGGCTCCATGAGAGCTCACTGTCAAGCTATTGACATTAAAGAAGCGCTTTTTGGGAGGCAACCCAATATTATTTAATTATATCTATTTATTTTCCATGGCTATTTTATGTTTTCTTTAGGTTGATGATCATGTGAAGTCACAAAAACAAATGAAAAATCAAAAACAGAATGAAAAACAGCACACCCTAGAGGAAGATCATTCTGGCGTTTAAACGCCAGAAACAAGCATCTGTCTGGCGTTTAACGCCAGAAACAAGCACCAAGCTGGCGTTTAACGCCAGAAACAAGCATCAGTCTGGCGTTAAACGCCAGAAACAGGCTACATTTGGGCGTTTAACGCCAGAAACAGGCAGTAGTTTGGCGTTAAACGCTAGGATTGCACAGTAAGGGCATTTTGTACGCCTAATTGGAGCAGGGATGCTAAATCCTTGACCCCATAGGATCCCAACCTACCTCACCATTCAAATTCAAACCATTTCCCTCCCAAACCCACCCATTCACACACTTCCATCTCCTCTATCTTCTCCACTTCTTTCTTCTTTTGCTCGAGGACGAGCAAACCTTTTAAGTTTGGTGTGGCAAAAGCATTGCTTTTGTTTTTCCATAATTCAGTGGTAGAGCAATTGACTGCAGATCAAAGAGCTATGAGGAAAGAGCAACAAAGGCAAGGAAGAGACATAGAGGAGCTCAAAAGCACCATTGGTCCTTCAAGAAGAGGAAGACGCCACCCTCATTAAGGTGGACCCATTCCTTAATCTCCTTGTTCTTATTTTCCTGTTTTTCGTTTACTATGCTTCATGTTTAATTATGTTTGTGTCTTTACTATATGATCACTAGTATCTAAGTGTCTATGTCTTAAAGATATGAATGTCCTATGAATCCATCACCTTTCTTAAATGAAAATTGTTTTCTGAAAAAGAAAAAGAAGTACATGAATTTCGAATTTTAAAATAGTTTAATTATTTTGATGTGGTGGTAATACTTTTCGTTTTCTGAATGAATGATTGAACAGTGCATATGTCTTTTGAATTTGTTGCTTATGAATGCTAAAATTGTTGGCTCTTGAAAGAATGATGAAAAAGGAGAAATGTTATTTGATAATCTGAAAAATCATAAAAATGATTCTTGAAGCAAGAAAAAGCAGTGAAGAACAAAGCTTGAGAAAAAAATGCGAAAAAAAAGATCAAGAAAAAGAAAAAGCAAGCAGAAAAAGCCAAAAGCTCTTTAAACCAAAAGGCAAGAGCAAAAAGCCAATAGCCCTTAAAACCAAAAGGCAAGGGTAATAAAAAGGATCCAAGGCTTTGAGCATCAGTGGATAGGAGGGCCTAAAGGAATAAAATCCTGGCCTTAGCGGCTAAACCAAGCTGTCCCTAACCATGTGCTTGTGGCGTGAAGGTGTCAAGTGAAAACTTGAGACTGAGCGGTTAAAGTCGAGGTCCAAAGCAAAAAAACAGAGTGTGCTTAAGAACCCTGGACACCTCTAATTGAGGACTTTAGCAAAGCTGAGTCACAATCTGAAAAGGTTCACCCAGTTATGTGTCTGTGGCATGTATGTATCCGGTGGTAATACTGGGAAACAGAGTGCTTAGGGCCACGGCCAAGACTTATAAAGTAGCTGTGTTCAAGAATCAACATACTGAACTAGGAGAATCAATAACACTATCTGAATTCTGAGTTCCTATAGATACCAATCATTCTGAACTTCAAAGGATAAAGTGAGATGCCAAAACTGTTCAGAAGCAAAAAGCTAATAGCCCCGCTCATCTAATTAAGACTGATCTTCACAGATGTTTTTGGAATCCATTGTATATTCTCTTCTTTTTATTCTACTTTATTTTTAGTTGCTTGGGGACAAGCAACAATTTAAGTTTGGTGTTGTGATGAGCGGATAATTTATACACTTTTTGGCATTGTTTTTACTTAGTTTTCAGTATGATTTAGTTGGTCTTTAGTATATTTTTATTAGTTTTTAATTAAAAATCACATTTCTTGACTTTACTATGAGTTTGTGTGTTTTTCTGTGATCTCAGGTATTTTCTGGCTGAAATTGAGGGAACTGAACAAAAATCTGATTCAGGCTGAAAAAGGGACTGCTGATGTTGTTGGATTCTGACCTCCCTGCACTCAAAGTGAATTTTCTGAAGCTATAGAACTCCAAATCTCGCGCTCTCAATTGCGTTGGAAAGTAGACATCCAGGGCTTTCCAGCAATATATAATAGTTCATACTTTGCTCAAGGATAGATGACGTAAACTGGCGTTCAACTCCAATTCCATGTTGCAGTCTGGCATCCAGCGCCAGAAACAAGTTACAAGTTGGAGTTCAACGCCAGAAACAGGTTACAACCTGGCGTTGAACGCCCAAAACAGCCCAGGCACGTGAGAAGCTTAAGTCTCAGCCCCAACACACAACAAGTGGGCCCCATAAGTGGATTTCTGCGCTATCTATCATAGTTTACTCATTTTTTTTAAACCTAGGTTACTAGTTTACTATTTAAACAACTTTTAGAGACTTATTTTGTCTCTCATGACGTCTATAGAACTGGATTTTATATTCCTTGGCAGCATGAGTCTCTAAACTCCATTGTTGGGGGTGAGGAGCTCTGCAGCATCTCAATGAATTAATGCAATTGTTTCTATTTCTCCATTCAAACGTGTGTGTTCCTATCTAAGATGTTCATTCGCGCTTAATTATGAAGAGGGTGATGATCCGTGACACTCATCACCTTCCTCAACCCATGAACGTGTGCCTGACAAACACCTCCATTCTACATCATATTGAATGAGCTTCTCTTAGATTCCTTAATCAGAATCTTCGTGGTATAAGCTAGGATTGATGGCAGCCACTCTTGAGGATCTGGAAAGTCTAAACCTTGTCTGTGGTATTCCGAGTAGGATTCAAGGATTGAATGGCTGTGACGAGCTTCAAACTCGCGATTGCTGGGCGTGATGACAAACGCAAAAGGATCAATGGATCCTATTCCAACATGATCGAGAACCAATAGCTGATTAGCCGTACTGTGACAGAGCATCTGGACCGTTTTCACTGAGAGGATGGGAGGTAGCCACTGACAATGGTGACACCCTACATACAGCTTGCCATGGAAGGAACTTTGCACTTTTCCATGGATGGAATATTACATTACAGAAATTCAGAAGACAAAGCATCTCCAAAACTCCAACATATTCTCCATTATTGGGTAACAATTACTTATTCCAAACACTTTTACTTCTTACAATTAAATCCAAATAACCTTATTGGCATCCTGACTAAGATTAATAAGATAACCATAGCTTGCTTCAAGCCAACAATCTCCGTGGGATTCGACCCTTACTCACGTAAGGTATTACTTGGATGACCCAGTGCACTTGCTGGTTAGTTGTGCAGATTGCAAAAGTGTGATTGCAATTTCGTGCACCAGAAACCTTTATAACCATTTGAATCCGCCTAACTGAGATTTACTAGATGACCATAGCTTGGTTCATACCAACAATCTTCGTGGGATCGACCCTTTCTCACGTAAGGTTTATTACTTGGACGACCTAGTGCACTTGCTGGTTAGTTGTGTGGAGTTGTGACAAAGTGTGATTCACGTTTGAGAGCGCTACCAAGTCTTTGGCACCATTGTTGATGATCACAATTTCGTGCATTAGTGACGCGCACGCGTGGGAGGCTATTTTTCCAAATGAAGCGGACGCGTCAGCGACACGTTCGCGTGGGCATGGTTGTGCCTAAGACACGCCTCTAGCCACACTTTCGCGTGAGTCTCTATTTCTTTTCTTCCTTGTTTCTAATGCACTAATGACGCGGACGCATCGCGTGCATTTTTTATGCAGTATGCAAATGCAAATGCAGGCTATATACAGATGACTATGCAGAAATTATGAATGAACATGAATGAAAATAAAATAAAATAAAACTAAGAAAAAAAAGAAAGAATATACCATGGTGGGTTGTCTCCCACCTAGCACTTTTAGTTAAAGTCCTTAAGTTGGACATTTGGTGAGCTCCTTGTCATGGTGGCTTGTGCTTGAACTGATCCTTGAATCCCCACCAATGTTTGTAATTCCACTGGCCTCCGGGATCCAAAACTAGGCGCATACAGCCGTCAAGCAATCTAAAGTAAGTGACAAGGCCCCATGAGTGTTGATTGCTAGAATGAATTCCGGGGTCCCAAACCTTGCTTTTGCACCCGTCTTCTTGTTGACCATCTTTGTTCCGTCCGGGTAGCAAGCAATCTGAGTTCTTACTAAAGCAGTCAAACAACATTCCTAAACCCACTCAGTTGAGCTTTACACCAACCTTTGCATTTAAACTTTGAGCTTTCCACCATATTGAACCTTGCTTGACAACTCCAACCACTAATCATCTTCCTCTTACTCTTAATGCCACAAAGAGATCTAAGTTGACCATCCGTCTCTAGTAGCCCATATTCAAGTGGGAAAGTAAAGGTTAAGGATAAGAATTTTACCCACTTGAATGTTGTATTGGACGGTAATGGATTTTGGAGAGGTGCTTCCAATGATCTTGCAAGCTCCATTCCCTCTTCTCTGACAACTCGCACCTCTTTGCAAGCTTTTTCAATATCAACCTCTTCCTCTTGGTAGCTTTCTTCCAATTCAATTTCTTCTTTATTGCTTACCAAGGGAATGGGAGGTTGTGCTTCTTCTTCTTGAATCTCCATCTCTTGATCAACCTCTTCCAAGTCTTCAACTATGACATGCCTTGGAGGTTGTACACCCTCCTCAGCATCAATTTCAAATGTCTTGGAAGGAGGCTCTATGACTTGACCTTCCCATGGAAGTTCCGTATCTCCTATGTCTTCAACCACTTCTTCCTCTTCAACTATTATGGCTTCCTCCACTTGTTCCAATACAAAGCCATGTTCCTCATTGTCCACTGGAGTTTCTAGTGTCTCCTTCATGCTACGCTCTTCTATTGATTCTCCACATGTAGCCATGGGAGTATTTTGAGTGCTCAGATGTTGGGAAGCTAATTGATTTACTACCTCGGTTAAGGCAGTCACGAATTCTAGTACATCCCTTTTCATCTTCGTTTGCCCTTGAAGAAAACACGAAGGATGTCATCCATTGGAGATTGTGGTGGATATGAGGGTTCATTACATGGGAGGAAGGGTACATGATAAGAGGGTGGTTCCTCATGATAAGGATATGGTGGTTCATCACTCTCCATCTTTTCCGCTTGTTGCACCACACACTTCAGTTCCTTGTTCTCAAATTGAGATTCTTTATCCATGAGAGCTTTGGGTGCCATTCGGCTTACCGCTTGGTCCAATTGATGAAGGGTTGCTTGAAATTGATCCACTGTTTCCTTGAGACGATCCCTTGACTCTTGTTCTGCTTGGATATCATAAGTAGGACCATAGTGCTCTTGGATTGATGGATATGGACATGGTGTATATTGAGATGGTGGTTCTTGGGAGTAATTAGGTTGGAATTGGGGTGGCTTTATGCATGGTTCATACGGTTCACAGGGTGGTTGGTATGGTGGATATGGGTTAGGGTCATATGGAGGTGGTTGGTTGTAGGGGGCTTGTGAGTATGGTGGTTCAAAGTTATGCTGAGGAGGGGGTTCATAGGCGTATGGTGGTGGTTGTTGATAATCAAAAGAGTGCTCACTATAGCCGTCATCTTGGTATGCTTCTTGGAAGGGCTCTTGGTTATAGTATGTTGGTGGAGGTTGTTGCCAAGAGGGTTGATCAAATCCTTGTGGCTCCTCCCATCTTTGGTTGTTCCATCCTTGACGCATGTTCTCATTGTAATCTCCTCTCCCTGCAACATAATTGTAACCAGACTCATAGCCAAAGTTGTGAGAGTTCATGGTAGCTAAAGGAAATAAAAACTAATAAAAATTAATGAAAATAAACTCCTAAAACTAGAAATACTAACAACAAAAAATTTGAAAAAGGTTTAAATTTTGAAAAGGTTTGATTTTTAAAATTTTAAATATTGAAATTTGAAATTTTGATTTTGAAATAAGATAAGATAAGATTTTGAAAAAGATATGATTTTTGAAAAAGATTTGAATTTTGAAATTTAAAACTAAGATAAGATAAGTTAACGATTTTAAAATAAAAATCTGAATTTTTTTTTGTAATTTTCGAAAAAATCAATTAAAATAAAGAGAAAAGATATTTTTGAAATTAATGAGGAAAGAGAAAAACAATAAAATGACACCAAACTTAGAATTTTTAGATTAAAGCAAAGAAAACAAACAAGAAAAATATTTACAATAACAGATAATAAGGCACACGTTTGTAATTCCCTGGCAACGGCGCCATTTTGACGAGAGGATTTTCTATCGGTAAAGAATTTACAAATAAGTTTGCGTTGTAAGTATAGTTTCTAAACCAACGGAGAATCCTTTCGTGCAAAAGTTTTTGTTGTCACAAGCAACAAACCCAGTAAAATTTATAAACCGAAGTATTCAAACCTTGAGTCGTCTTCTCAAGGAATTGCAGGGAGGTGTGTTTTATTATTGGTTATGGAAAACAGTATTTTGGGGTTTTTGAAAGTTTTGAACAAGAGAAATAAATTGCAGGAATTAATAAATCAATAGCTAAGAAAACTCTTGGCAAGGTAGGAAAATCAAAAGTCCTATCCTAGTTATCCTTATCAATTGTGATGAAAATTGCTCGTTGCTCCCACTTAGTCAACCTCTAACTATGAAGGTAGGTCAAGTGGATAAATCAATATGGATCCTCAAGTCCTAGTCAATTCCCAAAGAAAGACTAGAGTTAGTGGAATTCAAGTCAATTAGCAACTTCCAATTATCAATCAACAAAAGAGTTTGATAACGCAAGAGTCTCTAATTACTCAACCAAAGCCAAGAATATAGAAAGCTAAATAAAAATCATATATCTGAAATACCTCAAATTGCATTAATAAAAGAAATCAAATCTAACATGGAAAAGTTCATAAATTAAATTGGGAAAATAAATAAAATGAACATTGGACCTGGAAATTGAGAAGTAGAAATCCTAATCCTAAAAGAAATCCTAAATCCCAAAACCTAAGAGAAAGGAAAGAACCTCTCTCTCTAGAAACTACATCTAAAACCTAAAATTGTGAATTATCAGCTTATTTCATGAATGGATGCATTCTCCCACTTTATAGCCTCTAATCTGTATTTTCTGGGCCAAAACCTGGGTCAAAAACAGCCCAAAAATTGCCCCCAGTGATTTCTGGATCGTACAGGTCGCTGCAAAGTCACACAGAAGCATCGTCTACGCGTTCATGTGGATTACACTTTTTCGAGGTCACGCATTCACGTCGCCTGGCTTTGGGGCAGCTATGGAAAATTATACAATATTGTGAAGCCCCGGATGTTAGCTTTCTAACGCAACTGAAACCGCCTCATTTGGATCTCTGTAGCTCAAGTTATGACCGTTTGAGTGCGAAGAGGTCAGGTTGACAGCTTTGGCAATTCCTTCAGTTTCTTGTATTCCTTCCACTTTTGCATGCTTCCGCCATTCCTGCCCTGTAATCTCTGGAAACACTTAACACCCATATCAAGGCATCGAATGGTAATAAGAGAGGATTAAAATAGCTAAATTAAGACCAAAGAAATATGTTTTTAATCATAGCACAAAATCAGGAAGGAAAACGTAAAACATGCGATTTCTATAAATAGGCGTGAGAGTAATGGATGAAAAATCACTCAATTTAGCACAATATAAACAATAAAATAGTGGTTTATCAACGATCCAATTTCTGGTACGTCATGATCATATTAGAAACTAAGCGCTACCAACTTGTCTTCCTAATTATTATCTATTATTTATTATATGAGCCTGATTTGTTGTTAAAAGCATTTGCGAGGTACATTTTTTTTGAAAACGTTTGGATTAATAAATAGAATTATTCATAATCAGTTCACAAAGAATAACAGATAAAACAGTTATAAACAACCATGCATAAATATATCTCAAGCAGTTGATAACATTCCGTGATCCAGCCTTTATTAGAGTATAGACTTTTAGTTAGAGCACCCCTAGATATAGCTAGATAGTAACTATATACATATATATACATATAACATCCCAGGCCCTGACCTGTTGAAGAAGTCCCTTAGCTGGCACCCAAGCTAGCCTAGACTCTATACTCACCTAGTACCTCTAAACTACTAAAGTGAGGGAAAGTACGTTCTAGGTCTTGAAAACTCAAGTCAGGTGGAATGTCATCAAAAGGTGGAACATCTTCTACTATTCCTCTGCATGATCATACATCGTCTTAGAGTATACCACTGGCACTTTATTGAGTGGCCGCATAACAGCAACGTCGTAAGGAGGACGTAGGTTAAAGTTCATAGATAAACGGGGCATATATGTCAGCTGGTCCCACAGTATATACATATAAACAGATAACGGAATTCACTCTAGACTCAGAAGACTACCTAGAGCGGAATCCTCTTTGTGGAACGATCATCAATGAACTACAGAAGGGTACTCTTGCTTCCATCTGAAGGGAGAAGGGAGAGAAAAGGGATAAGAACTGGGGAATTCTTAGTAGGGCCGGGGTTATTAGCTACGTTCATTAATTCGGTGTTGTTTGGCAGACAAATAGCAGAATACAGAGAAGCAGTAAACAGAAGAAATAGAGAAAATAGAGAAAATAGAAAGCAAAACACAAACAAAAGAATACAAGAAAATAAAACACAGACAAAGAGAATAGAATACAAACAAACAAAGCATACATTCATTCAATAATCATAACAGAAAAAATGCATAACCAAGTATGATGCATGTCTGTCCTATGCAGGCCTGATGCAAGAAATCTTGTATCTCTACAAAATTTCCATTCGGCAAGTATACCGAATTGTTGTCAAGTAAAATCTCACAATAGAGTGAGGTCGAATCCCACAGGGATTGATTGGTTGAGCAACTTTAATTAGAGGAGTGTTCTAGTTGAACTTAGCAGATTTAAATTTAGAATTGCAAAAAATTAAATGGCGGGAAAAGTAAATTGCAAGGAAGGTAAATGACAGAAAGTAAATGGCTGAATCTAAATGGCAAGAAGTAAAGTGCAGGAAAATATATAGGAATAGAGTGATTAAGCATAAAGGTGAACAACATAAATTAAAGAGAATGGGAAGATTAGAGATGGGGAGTTCATTGGGCTTAGGAGATGTTGCATTCTCCGGATCAAGTTCATTCTCATCTCTTCCTCAATCAATGCATTCATTGATCTCTTGGCAATCTTAGGTGATTGAATCCCAATTCCTTGGCAATTCAATCTCTCTAAGCTTGAACAATTTCACAATTCCTTGATCTAATTGCTCATGGGAAGAGACGAAGTGTGTTCACTGATTATACCACATGTATTTCCAAATCAAAGTATTGGTAGGATTATATGTCACTATATCCATCCAAATCCCAATCTGGTTTAACAAGAGAAAGCATTTCTAGCATGATCTCCTCATTCCTCTTCCAAGGTTCAGATGAGATCCAATTATGAATAGCTTCTCTTTCGAGAAAATTACCCAATTAGATGAAGATCGAAATATTTATAGCAAAATCAAGAGAAAAGAAAGAAGAAGAAGAATGAAAACTATTATTGATACATTGAATTACAATATAGCTCCTTAACCCAATGAAGAGAGGTTTAGTTGTTCATAGCTCAATTCAAACAGAAAATGAAAAGGAAAAGAAAGTACATGAACTAGAAATAAAAATATAGAGAAAAGTAATTCAGGGTTTCCTGATGCTAGGCAATTGCCAATTGCTTGGGTTTGGATTTTCACACTAAGAGAGGATTAACGTTGCAAGCATAGACCAAACCCAACAATCGGTCACCGATCAAATTGGAAATTCACAAGATGTCTCACAACTCAAAACCAATTTAAAATCGAGAGTATTTCACTCCCGGGTCGTCTCCCAAGGAATCACTTGAGGGCAATGAGTGTGTAAATTCCGGTTGTAGTGATCAAGGGGTTGTCAATAAAGAAATGAACACATAAAGCAATAAAAGAACATGCAAAATTGTAATGATTGAACTAACAAAGAAATTAAAGAACCGACTATGAAATATAAACAAGTAAAGTATAAAAGAGATTAACATAGCGATGTATGAAAGGTTGAAAGCATAAAAAGGGGTCTTGGCTTGGAGTGAGCTAAGGGTCCTTTCCTTGTTGGAACCACAACTATGACAATTATGATGGATTAGTCTCACTTGATCAACCCTCACATCAGAAGGTAAGTTAAATGAGCATCCACAAATCCTAAATCACTTGTTAATTGTTTTAGCAACAAATTAGCGTTAGTGAGAACAAGAACAATTAACAATCCAAGAATTGACACTAAATGTTGGACATTCCCCCTCTAGGAACCCAATTGCTCACTTTACCCAAGCCAAGAGGCAAAAATTTAGCCTAAAACCATGTTTGATATTTTGTCAAACACTTGGTGGGCAAAAAGCCTAAACATGAGAAAAATAAGAAAAGACTTGAAATTAAAAGCAACAATTGATCTCAATCAACAAGAATAACATAAGAAAGCATAGAACAAACATCAAACACCAAATTCATCAACAAGAAATTGAAATTGCAAAAGAGAAGTAAAATTAAACTATAACTTGAATTAGAAGAAAGAGTAATGACAATGTAACTATAAAGAGTAGTAACATGAGAATACTTACAATAAGATTAGCAAAATCCAAGATCAAAAATGGAAATGGCACTTTGAATGTAAAACCGTAATAGAAACCCTAGTAGAGATGATGAAAATCTTAGAGAAAACTAAACTAAAAACTTTTTACCACTACTCCTAAACTATACTAATGATATGCTAGGTTATGTCCTTCATTCCCCTTCCAATATGAGCTAAAAGACTTCAGAAATGGGCCTCCAAAGCCCTCAAATTGCGAGTCACGTGCCTTTTTAATGAAGACATGTGCGGACACCTGTGCGGACGCACAGGCGTGTGCGTCTGCACACTTTGCGAAAATCCCATCCTGTGCGTATGCACAAGTACCTATGCGCACACACACTAGGCGATGCTTGGTTGGACGCGCGACGTGCTCGAAATGATCCACGCACTCTACTTGGGCTCCTGTGCATACGCACAAGAGGCTGTGCGCACGCACACGTCTCTAAACTCATCCCCTTTGATTCTTCATGTTTCATCCACTTTGCATGTTCTTCTTCCATTTTCTCCAAACCATTCCTACCTTATACACCTGGAATCACTCACAAACACATCAAGGCATCGAATGGAAGGCAAATGGAATAAAATAGATCAAATTGAGCACAAAGAGCATATTTTTACAATCAATCACAATTTGGGAGGAAAGTTCAAAAGCATGCTATTCAAGGGAATAAGTGCAAGTTCATGTGATGAAATCCATTCAATTCTAACAAAAAATCATCATCAAATATGGATTCATCAATTCTCCTACACTTAAGCATTAACATGTCCTCATGTTAAACATACTCAAAGGAAATAGATGAAAGGAAAAGTGACTTATGCTATAAACTACTTAAATGCATGCAACTATCCTAAGGCTAATCGCCAATATGTACTATGATGAGAGTTGGTAGAAACAAACCATGAAATTCCAATCCATCACTAGAAAGCTTTAGGGCCAATGTAAAGAGTTCATGCACTAAGATCAATGTCCAAAGAATTGAATTGAAATTTTCAAAACTATCCAATTGAACAACTTGCAAGAAGATACAATATGAGGTGTAAGAACATAGAATTGAGCAATCGAACCCCTCACCGGATGTGTATCTACTCAATTCACTCAGTGTTTAGGGTTTAACCACTCAATTCTCCTTTTTTCATGCTTTTCAAAGATTTGCAAGTCATCTAATAATCAACTAGTATTTAATGCATGAATAACAAATATCATGAGGTCTTTAGAGGGATGTAATGGGGCTAGGTTTTAGGTAGGATGAAATATGGCTAGGTGGACTTAAAGAATTAGTTCTTTGATTAGCTTGAGTGTCCACCTAATCCTATATCACCTATATACACATATTATTACAACCTATTTACCCATTTTCTTTTCTTTTTCTATCTCACCTCACTCATGCATTTTCTTTTCAAACATGGCATATGCATCCTTTATTTAACTTTTATTTAGACTTTGTTATGCACAAGATTTTTTTTAAATGAACTATGAATGCATATGTCTTCATTAATGAAATGCATGAGCATTACCTAATTGCCAAAAAATTTTTTTCCACAATAAGTTCATGCCTCTATCACCAATGTTTTCCAAAATTCCCCCACACTTAGAATTTACACACTAACCCACCCAAGCTAATCAAAGAGTAATTCGGGGACATCAATGGTTTTTCGCTTAAGGGGAGTAATGTGCTATCATCAGAACAAAAGGGAATTCATAGTCTCAAAAGGGGTTCACAAAGGTGCATGCAAGGGTTGGCCATATAGGTTAGTGAGTTTATCATAAAAAATGGCCTCAATCATGCTAAATGCATCCAAACACAAACACAGGACATAAAGAATCATGCAAATCAATGATCACAATAAAAAAGGAGTAATAATCAGACACAAGAATAACATTATGGTTGAAAAGATGCAACCATCTATTAAATCTCAAGACTAACAAGGTATGTTGTTCGAGCTCTTTTCCCTATTCTACAAACAAAATTACTCCAAGCAAGTTGGCAAATATAATATTTCCTTCAATTCAATCAATGGTACGCCCTAGAAAAAGATTTCATGGGAATTTCTTGGTTTTTCACCAACTTATTCATTCTATCATGCAACATGCAAATACTAACTACTAAATATCCATAAATGGTAAAGAAATATTTACAACAAACCAAACAAGATGAAATATACATAAAACTACTCAAAAATAAAGAAAAAGTACTACAAGAAACATTGCAAAGTGCCTTGAAAAGAGCAATTTTAGCCCCCTCGAAATCATTGATCCTCCCCCACATTTAGTTTGTGCACGATCCTCCGTGCATGCTTATGCTCCGGGAGAGTGAAGAGGGGCCACCTTCAGCTGGTGGACTCCGAAGTGGGTTGGTCAACTGCATCATACTCCTCCCTGGCTAGCTCGAATGAAGCTCTAGGTGGTGGGCCGGGGTCTCTTCCTTCTAGCTTTTTCGCTATCCACTTGAAACACTTTTGCTCTAAATGCTCTTTGCGGTGGATGTCGTGCAAGATGTCTTCGAATAATTCTGGAAGAGGATGGAGAAAGGGTAAAGTAGTTGACGAAGTTGGTAGACTTGGTGGTGGTGCTGTGGATGTCTTCCTCTCGGAGGGTGTTGTGTTTGTTGATCTCTCCAAATCATCCTTCGAAATGAAGTTATTGTCTCTAGGAACCCTGAACATGATGTTTCTCGGACGCCGCTCTACCCCCGCTGCTGTTGCTAAACGTATCACCATCGATGGAAAAGGGATGTTGATGTTCTTCTTCTCAATCAGTTTCCATATCGATGTGCGTAATAAAGGTATAATGGCTATACTCTTTCCTTCCATGATAGCCCAAAGTAGCAACGCAGTCTTGAATCGCACATGGGTAGCATGGGTGTTGGGAGTAATGTAGTCCACCATAATTTGATGCCATATACGAGCTTCGACATTCAAATCGTAGTAAGGTATAGTTGCGGGAACAGAATTTCTCTCTTTGCTATACTTCCATGAAGCACCGGGGTGGCCAATTCTCTTAAGTATGGGAGTCAAAGACATCCTCCCCTTGGACACATTCTCTTACGTGTGGGAAATCTTCAGAATAGCTTCAATAGCTCGGTTGGAAGCGTCCAACCTTTTTCCCTGGAGGAATATCGACTCCGCTTCCCAGTTTTGGTAGTTGGCGTAGAATTCTCGCACCATGGTTTCATTGACTTCAATTGGGTCTTGCTCTAAAAACTCCCAATGAAGTGAGGCGATCCGCTCATGGATGACCATTTTGTACTTGATCGGAACCTTAAGCGTCCGTTCCCAATGGATTGGCCTTTTCTCAAATTTGCCATATTGGAACTCGGCTCTTTGGTTGATCAAGATGTCCGGGTTGTCGCTCGGGCGATCCATGAAATATGGTCTTGATGTACGGGTTGTAGGTTGTACAACCGGTAAAGCGACCAGTTTCTTACCCTTCTTTCGCATCCTAAAAAAAAGAGAAAAAGAAAATGGAAAATGTCAAGGTCATAGGACAACAACAAACTTAGAATAATGAGGAAGCACTTAATAAAGTCAAGAAAACTGAATCCTTAGTTGGAAAGTTGTAGGTAGTGTGATTCACAAGAATGGCGGTGTGTATATTCCAATGGTACACGCGGTTGGAACATACACGCTGGCCGCACATAACGGCAATCACACTCTTAAGGCAACTAAAAGTTCAAAGCTTCACAACTAAGTGCTCAAGTTGTACATATACAACTTATAAATGCAAGCAACTTCAAGTAAGCACCAAAAAGGAATTGTCAATTGTTCATCCTCAACAAGTGGTAATCACATATACAATGCTATTAATTTGGAAGCCAAAAGATGTTTGATCAAGACATCACTAAAGGTTGAACATTTGTAAAGTGGTTACTCAAGTTAAATTCCAAGATGAACAATGGAACTTAGATTCTACCAACATAATGCATTTACAACTAAAGTCACCCATTAACAAAGTACACACATCTTTGAAAATATGGGCGGTTGAACTCAAAGTATACCAACAAGGAAATGCATTGGTAAAACAATTGGATCAACATCAAAATCTACAAATGAAGTTGCACAATTCATACAATATGCCTAACAAAAGATAAATTGAAAGCATATGATGGACAAGTCATATGAATCAAACAAGATGTTCATTGATGCATATTATCGAACATGTGGTATGCAATGTGCTAGTTCATCACAATTAAGCTCAAAATTGATCCTAACCAACCCAATAATCAAGCAACAACACTTTGCAATACAAAGAAACAACAAAGAAGGCAACAAATTCAATCTAAGCAATATAAAAGAAATGAAAATAGATGCAAAAATATTAACATAAATAGAAAGAAAGAAAAAAAACAAGAACCTTAGGTATAGAGCATGAAGAGAACAAGAACTATGGAGGAACAACGGCACTTCTTATAGCCACTGCGAAAGCACGGCGGTTGGGTTCGCCGGAAAGAGCACCGGAGGAGAAAACTCACCGATGGTGAAAAGAGAAAAGAGAAGAGAAAGAAAGAAAGAGAGAAAAGAGAAGAGAAGTAAGAGAAAGAGAGAGAGATGTGGTGGTCGCCGGCGGTGGGCTGACGGCGGCGGTGGCCGGTGGCATGGACCGGCGGAGCTGGGCAGAGAAGAGAGAGAGGGCAGCTTAGGAAGAAAAGAGGGGGGCTACCTCTCAATAGGGTAGATTGCCCTGTAAATGCCCAGAACGCATCCTGTGCGGACGCACAGGGGACTGTGCGGGCGCACAGAAGCAAAAACTTGGAAAGGCGCAAACGCACACAGCATGAGAACGATGCGACCAGAAAGGTTGCAAAAGGACGTGCGGGCGCACAAAAGTGTACGCGCGCACAAAAGGGCTCTCTTTTTTATATTGTGTGGATGGAAGCAGGTGTGCGTGCGCACACAGATCCATGCGCACGCACAGAGGATAAGAATGGGGGAGGTTGTTCACGTGCACAAGCTGTTCTCTCGCTCCCACCAGAGGGGCTTACAATTGGTGTGCAAACGCACACGTCTGTGCGGCCGCACAGATCAGAGAAAAGGGGGCAGCGCGCACGCACAAGCTGTGCTGGCACTGCGACCAGAGTGCATGTCAAGGCGTGTGCGGACGCATACACAGATGGCGAAAAATACAATTTTGTGCACACGCATAGCTTGGTGCGTACGCAGATATGCCCTGTTTCATAATTTTCTTTTCTCTTCAAAACTAAGGTTCCTGACCTTCATAACAACATACCAACCCCAAATCATTCAAACAAGCACAAAATCATAGTCCACAAGTAATTTAACTTATACAACTCAAAATTATCCAACCAAATCTAAGCTAATCATTATATCACAAGAAAACAAATAGTTCAAAAAGCTATAAACAAGAGATAGAATTAGAAAAATGTCACCATGGTGGGATGTCTCCCACCAAGCACTTTGGTTTAGAGTCCTAAGTTGGACTTGCATGGCTTCATTGGTCACTTAGAGACTTCCCCAGGGAGGAAATCTCCAACTCCTTGGCTTGCTTTGGTTGAGTATGATCCCTTGAATTTGACTCCTTGGCACTATCCTCTTTTCCTTGCTCCTTGCCATCTTCAATCACTTTGCCTTCAACTATGTTGCACCAAAAATAGAGTAAGCGTCAAGAATGGGCTTGTTGGACTCCTCCATAGTGAACTTGACTAACTTGCCATCCGACTCAAAAGAATAGACTCCCGAGTGCGTGTCTAACCTGAAACGGGATGTCTTCAAGAATGGTCTTCCAAGGAGTATTGATGATGGCTTGGTTGAGTCAATGGGAGGGGTATCCAAAATGTGAAAATCAACTGAAAAGAGCAATCCTTGAATATTGACTATGACATTCTCTGTAATCCCCACAATTGACACAATACTCTTGTCGGCTAAAACAAACCTCGCCCCGGACCTCTTTAGGGGAGATAAGTTCAATCTTTCATAGATGGGGAGTGGCATGATGCTTACATACGCCCCCAAATCACACATACATTCCATGAACTTAATCCCACCAATCAAACAAGTCACCAAACATGGGCCGGGATCATTGCATTTTTTAGGAAGCAAAGAAGAGATATAATCATCTACTGGCTTTTTGTTGTAGTTGCCAAGCTTGTCTTTGTGAGTGCAAACATCCTTGAGGAA
Source organism: Arachis hypogaea (assembly GCF_003086295.3). Classification (NCBI taxonomy): domain Eukaryota; kingdom Viridiplantae; phylum Streptophyta; class Magnoliopsida; order Fabales; family Fabaceae; genus Arachis; species Arachis hypogaea. Next base: position 54,567,583 of record NC_092040.1, read on the forward strand.
CTTGGCATATTTCGAAACTTGTTGAATGGCTTGAAAGAGAGGGATGATAACTTCAACTTTCTCAAAAACTTCCACCACAGTGGTGTCAAGATCTTCTTGCTTCTTTGCTTTTTTGGCTAAAGTTGGGAATGGAATGGGCAAAGGCTCTTCAAGCAAGGTTTTTCACTTTGTCTCCTTGACCTTTGGTGGTTCTTCCTCACTTTTGTCAACATTTTCATCTTCACCCCTCATCACCCCCACTTCATCTCCTACCTCCTCATTGCTTGTCTCCTCACTCAACCTTGTGGGTATAGTAACATTCTTACCCAATTTAGTACAACTTCTAAGGGTAATGGCATTTATGCTTCCCTTAGGGTTGGGTTGAGGTTGAGAGGGTAAACTACTTGAGGTTGAAGCTTGTTGGGTGCTTTGTTCGGTTTGAGGAGGGAGAGTTAAACGGGTAAGGGCTTCGGCTATTGTATCCATGTAAGAATCTTGTTTTTTATGAAACTCTCTTTGCTCTTGCATGAAGGTGTGAATTGTGTCATTCATGTGGGATTGATTGGAGGGAAGGGCTTGGTTAACTTGAGAAGGATTAGATCTACTCTTTGGATGTTGATACTTCATTTGAGATTGAGGTTGTGGGGGTTGTTAGTATGGTTGTTGGTATTGTGGTTGACCTTGGCGGTGTTGATGGTAGTAGACTTGAGCATTTTGGTTGGGTTGAGCTTGGGGAGCTTGGTTCCACCTTTGGTTTGAGTTATCTCTCCACCATTGGCTTTGATTACCCCCATTTGGATAGGATCCTTGGTTGTAATTGGGTCTTTGTGGGTAAGGGTTAGCGACTGCCAATGTAGTGTCCTCTTGGATTTGAGGGCACTCATCGGTGTAATGAGTATTAAAAGAGGTGGAGCATTTATCAAAGCTTGAAGTATTTGTTGCCCTTGGGTGATTTGCCTCAACAAAATCATCATCTCACCGAGGGTCTTAGTCAAAATTGCATTTCCAGAGGGAGAAACCTCACTCAAAGCTTTTGGTTGCGGACTTCTTGCCCTAGAGTGTTGAGTTGAATCTGCTAGGTCCGATATAACTTCCCATGCTTCTACGGCGGTCTTGTTTTTGGTCAATGATCCTCCACTCGCGGCATCCAGGAGAAGCTTATCTTGGTGGTGCATTCCTTGACAGAAATAACTGATCAGGACCAACTCATCAATCCGGTGGTGAGGTTAAGCCTCCAGTAACTTCTTAAATCTCTCCCAATATTCATACAAAGTCTCCCCATCTCGTTGCACAATACCAGAAATCTCTCTTTGCAGCTTGTTTGTTTTCTGAGGAGGGTAGAACTTCTCTAAGAATTCTTTACGCAACAAGTCCCAATTGGATCTAACTTTACCCGACTGAGTATAAAACTACTCCTTCGCTTTTCCCTCCAAAGAGAAAGGGAAAGCGAAGACCAACACCGCAGCTTCATCCGCTCCATGTCTTCTCACAGTTGCACATGCAACGTGGAAATTCTTAAGGTGCTTCAGAGGATCTGCCCCAGGTAGCCCATTGTATTTGGGGAGCAAGTTAATTGTGCTGGACTTAAGCTTGAAATTCAGGTCCAAGGTCGGATACAGAATCTGAAGCAACTGCAAGTTAAGATCAGGAGCTCCAGCCTCCTTCAAGGTGATCCTTCGAGGTGGGTCCGCCATGATGGTGTCACCTGAGTCACTCAAAGAGAATTCAGTACTCCCTACAGATGAATATAGAGTCTCCTCGTTGATTGGAGAATGATGGTCATGGATTGGTGGTAATAGTGAATGGGAGTGATCCTCAAGGGAGCTCGATTCACTATTCATGAAAGCTAGCCGGCGCCGAGCTTACCTTATATGAGTTAAAGTTCTTTCAATTTCTGGATCAAAAGTGGCCATGCTCGGGTCTGGAAGCGACCATGTCATTCAACTGAGGAGGCAATGAAAGCATGCAATTATGAAAAGAAAAACAAAAGTAGGCAAGTAAACAAGAACAAACTTAACAATCTACAACAACTAAGACTAACTAAAGAGGAAAGTAGTATCTACAATTAAAGCCAAGTAGCAAACCAAAAATCAACTATTTACACTATTCACATATTTACACAACCAAAATCATAGCACTTATTGCACTTAAAGTGAATTCCCCGGCAACGGCGCCAAAATCTTATGCTAGGCGATTGACAATTACTTGGGTTTGGATTTTTACACTAAGAGAGAATTAACGTTGCAAGCATAGAACAAACCCAACAATCGGTCACCGATCAAATTGGAAATTCACAAGATGTCTCGCAACTCAAAACCAATTTAAAATCGAGAGTATTTGACTCCCGGGTCGTCTCCTAAGGAATCACTTGAGGGCAATGAGTGTGCAAATTTTGGTTGTAGTGATCAAGGGGTTGTCAATAAAGAAATGAAAACATAAAGCAATAAAAGAACATACAAAATTGTAATGATTGAACTAACAAAGAAATTAAAGAATCGACTATGTAATATAAACAAGTAAAGTATAAAAGATATTAACATAGCTATGTATAAAAGGTTGAAAGCATAAAAAGGGGTCTTGGCTTGGAGTGAGCTAAGGGTCCTTTCCATGTTGGAACCACAACTATGACAATTATGGTGGATTAGTCTCACTTGATCAACCCTCACATCCGAAGGTAAGTTAAATGAGCATAAGTGTTCTTAACCCACAAATCCTAAATCACTTGCTAATTGCTTTAGCAACAAATTAGCATTAGAGGGAACAAGAACAATTAACAATCCAAGAATTGACACTAAATATTGGACATTTCCACTCTAGGAACCCAATTGCTCACTTTACCCAAGCCAAGAGGAAAAAATTTATCCTAAAACCATGTTTTACATTTTGTCAAACACTTGGTGGGCAAAAAGCCTAAACATGAGAAAAATAAGAAAAGACTTGAAATTAAAAGCAACAATTGATCTCAATCAAAAATAATAACATAAGAAAGCATAGAACAAACATCAAACACCAAATTCATCAACAAGAAATTGAAATTGCAAAAGAGAAGTAAAATTAAACTATAACTTGAATTAGAAGAAAGAGTAATGACAATGTAACTATAAAGAGTAGTAACAAGAGAATACTTATAATGAGATTAGCAAAATCCAAGATCAAAAATGGAAATGGCACTTTGAATGTAAAACCCTAATAGAAATCCTAGTAGAGATGATGAAAAACTTAGAGAAAACTAAACTAAAAACTTTCTACCACTACTCCTAAACTATACTAATGATATGCTATGTTATGTCCTTCATTCCCCTTCCAATATGAGCTAAAAGACTTCAGAAATGGGCCTCCAATGCCCTCAAATCACGACTCAGGTGCCTTTTTAATGAAGTCATGCACGGACATCTTTGCGGACGCACAAGCTTGTGTGTCCGCACACTTTGTGAAAATCCCATCCTGTGCGCACACACACTAGGTGATGCTTGGCTGGACACGCGATGCGCTCAAATTGATCCACGCGCTTTGCTTGGGCTCCTGTGCATATGCACAAGAGGCTGTGCACACACACACGTACGTCTATGAACTCATCCCCTTTGATTCTTCATGTTTTCTCCACTTTGCATGCTCTTCTTCCATTTTTTCCAAACCATTGCTACCTTATACACCTGGAATCACTCACAAACACATCAAGGCATCGAATGGAAGGCAAATGGAATAAAATAGATCAAATTGAGCACAAAAGAGCATATTTTTATAATCAAGCACAATTTGGGAGGAAAGTTCAAAAGCATGCTATTCATGGGAATAAGTGCAAGTTCATGTGATGAAATCCATTCAATTATAACAAAAAATCATCATCAAATTTAGATTCATCATTTCCCTTTTCAGTCTTCCTCCAAGTGTAAAATTCAAAAGTCCTTAACTAACTTCAATTCTATCTATTTATACACTTTCTTCATTCAGTCTTGAAGTCTTTGGATGTGGGCTTTGGCCTCTGCTGAAGCTAGTTGGGAGTGGCCTTTAGTGATGTTGATAAAGACATTTGCAAATTAACGTTCATACTCTGCATGGGTACTGGTGGACGAAATTGTGATCCTTAATTAAAGGCTCCTTGGCATGTGCCAAAGAGAACTAATTTAACTAACTGATTACTTTCTCAGAGCACAATTCCGTTCAACTAACCAGCAAGTGTACTGGGTCGTCCAAGTAATACCTTACGTGAGTAAGGGTCGAATCCACAGAGATTATTGGTTTGAAGCAATCAATATTTATTTTATTAATCTTAGTTAGGATGTCAATAGGATTATTTGGATTAAAAGTGAAATTATTGGAATTGATAAAAGAGGGAACAATGTTACTTTGATTTGCAGCACTAGGAAATATGTTGGAGTTTTGGAGATGCTTTGTCCTCTGATTTCAACTCTTCCTTGAGATCTTCTTCTCACACGCAGGTTCCTTCCATGGCAAGCTCTATGTAGGGTGTCACCGTTGTCAATGGCTACTTCCCATCCTCGCAGTGAAAACTATGCACGCACTCTGTCACAGTACGGCTAATCACCGGTTGGTTCCCGCTCCTACTGGAATAGAATCACTCTTTTGCGTCTGTCACTAACGCCCAGCAGGTTAAAGTTTGAAGCACGTCACAGTCATTCAATCCCGGAATCCTACTCGGAATACCACAGACAAGGTTTAGACTTTCCGGATTCTCATGAATGCCGCCATCAATCCGGCTTATACCACGAAGATTCTGTTGGGGAATCTAAGAGATATTCATTCAATCTGATGTAGAATGGAGGTGGTTGTCAGGCACACGTTCATGGGTTGAGGAAGGTGATGAGTGTCACGGATCATCACCTTCTCCACAGTTAAGCGCGAATAAACATCTTAGATAAGAACAAGCGTGTTTGAATGGAAAACAAAGGAATTGTATTAAATCATCGAGACGCTGCAGAGCTCCTCACCCCCAACAATGGAGTTTAGAGACTCATGCCGTCACAAAGTATGTAATTCAGATCTGAAAATGTTATGAGGTACAAGAAATGTCTGTAAAAGTTGTTTAAATAGTAAACTAATAACCTAGGTTTACAGAAAATGAATAGACTAAGATAATTGGTGCAGAAATCCACTTCTGGGGCCCACTTGATGTGTGCTGGGGCTGAGACTAAAGCTTTCCACGTGCAAAGGCCTTTCTTGGCGTCAAACTTCAGGTTATGACGTGTTTTGGGCGTTCAACTCCGGATAATGACGTTTTTCTGGCGTTTAACTCCAGACAGCAGCATGAACTTGGCGTTTAACGCCAAGTTACGTCGTCTATCCTCGCGCAAAGTATGGACTATTATATATTGCTGGAAAGCCCTGGATGTCTACTTTCCAACGCCGTTGAGAGCGCGCCAATTGGACTCCTGTAGCTCCAGAAAATCCATTTCGAGTGCAGGGAGGTCAGGATCCAACAGCATCAGCAGTCCTTTTTCAGCCTAAGTCAGATTTTTGCTCAGCTCCCTCAATTTCAGCCAGAAAATACCTGAAATCACAGAAAAACACACAAACTCATAGTAAAGTCCAGAAATATGATTTTTGCCTAAAAACTAATAATATTCTACTAAAAATTAACTAAAACATGCTAAAATCTACATGAAATTACCCCCAAAAAGCGTATAAAATATCCGCTCATCACAACACCAAACTTAAACTGTTGCTTGTCCTCAAGCAACTAGATGAATAAAATAGGTTCTAACAGAAATAAAGAAATAATAATATTCTCGAGTTTTAAATGAAGCTCAGATTCTTATTAGATGAGCGGGGCTTGTAGCTTTTTGTCTCTGAACAGTTTTGGCATCTCCCTGTATCTTTAAATTTTCAGAATGATTGGCATCCTTAGGAACTCAGAATTCAGATAGTATTGTTGATTCTCCTAGTGTAGTATGTTGATTCTTGAACACAGTCATTTTATGAGTCTTGGCTGTGGCCCTAAGCACCTTGTCTTCCAGTATTACCACCGGATACATAAATGCCACAGACACATAACTGGGTGAACCTTTTCAGATTGTGACTCAGCTTTGCTAGAGTCCCCAGTTAGTGGTGTCCAGAGCTCTTAAGCACACTCTTTAGCTTTGGATCACGACCTTAACCACTCAGTCTCAAGCTTTTCACTTGGACCTTCATGACACAAGCACATGGTTAGGGACAGCTTGATTTAGCCGCTTAGGCCTGGATTTTAATTTCCTTGGGCCCTCCTATCCATTAATGCTCAAAGCCTTGGATCTTTGCTAAAATTTTCGCCACTTTTTTTTTTTTTTTGAACTGCTTTTTCTTGCTTCAAGAATCAATTTCATGATTTTTCAGATCCTCAACAATATTTTTCGTGTTCTTTGTCCTTTCAGGAGCCAATATCCATCAAATTCAAAGTACATATTATGCACTGTTCAAGCATTCATTCAGAGAACAAAAAGTATTGCCACCACATATAATTAATTAAAATTTTATTTATTAAGAACTCGAAAAACATAAATTACTTCTTTATTCTAAAAGAAAATCTACTACTTTATTCATGCCTAATGATGATGAGAAAAATAAATTATAACTTAATTGGAAATAAAATCAAAATAGACATCCTAATTACTACTAAATATCTTCTAAGGTTAATTTCTAAAAGGAATAATCTCTACTAAGTTGGAACAAAGAAATTGGAACTCAGCAACCTGTTGTTTTGAGGAGTGGATGCTCCTCTGGCTCTTTGGGGTGTGGTTCAAGGATTAATTTTTGGCGCTTCAGCTCCCTTAGATCATGCCCTTGCTCCTCTTGTTCCTTGAGCAGTTTGCAAATCATGCTACCTTGATTATTCTGTTCTTCCTTTATTTGATCCATAGCTTCTTGCAATCTGGAAACAGAAGCCTCAAGTTGTTCCCAATATTCATATTGGGGCAGTTCTGGGAGGGCTTCTTGTGCTCTCCTTCTGACAGGATCCTCTTGTTGCTGTTGCCTGACCATTGATATTCCAGTAATGGGCTTTTCAATTGGGATATATTCAGTTATTCCCATCTTTACTCCAGCCTCTTTGCAAAGCATAGAAACTAGGCTTGGATAAGCCAATTTGGCGTCCTTAGAATTCCTGTTTGCTATTTTATATAGCTCACAGGAGATCAGCTGATGGACTTCCACTTCTTTTCCCAACATGATGCAGTGAATCATGACAGCTCTTTTGATGGTAACTTCAGAATGGTTGCTGGTGGGCAAGATGGAACGACAAATAAAGTCCAGCCAGCCTCTGGCTACTGGTTTTAGATCTTCTCTTTTGAGTTGGACTGGGATGCCAGTTGTACTGGTAGTCCATTTGGCTCCAGGGATGCATATGTCCTCCAGAACCTTATCCAGCCCTTTATTGACCCTTATCATTCTCCTATTAAAGGAGTCTGGGTCATCTTTCAGTTGAGGGATCTTGAATACCTCCCTGATCCTGTCAGAATGGGTATAAATGATTTTTCCTCTGACCACTGTCTTATGGTCAAAGATAGCAGCTCCAATGATTCTTTGCCTTTCTGTCTGCCATAGATTAGCATAGAATTCTTGAACCATATTCTTCCCCACTTTCGTTTCAGGATTGGCCAGAATTTCCCAATTCCTGTTCCGAATTTGCTCTTGGATCTCCGGATATTCATCTTCTTTCAGATCAAATCTGACTTCCGGGATCACTGATCTGTGACTCATTATCTTGTAGTAATGGTCTGAATGTTCTTTAGTTAAGAACTTCCCTTGGTTCCAAAGTGGCTTTGGAACGCTTTCTTTCTTTCCTCTTGGGGTGGTTTGTTTCCCTTTAGGGGCCATGATCAAGAGACACAATAGTTTTTGTGATCACGGGAAAACACACCAAACTTAGAGCTTTGCTTGTCCTCAAGCAAAAGAGAGGAAAGAAGAGGGATAGGAGGAGAGCAATGTGGACTGGTGATGATGAGGAGGGCGCCGAACACAAGATATAGGGAGGGGTGGGTAAATTTTCGAAAAAATAAGAAAGAGATAAGATAAAAGATATAATTTTAAAAGATATGATCAGAAAAAGATATAATTTTAAAAAGGAAAAGATATAAATCAAAATTTAAAAGATAGAATTGAATTTTTAATTTTGAAAAGGATTTTTAAAAGGAGTTAAAGATGTGTTGGAAACAAATTTGAAAAGCTGATGGCTTAAATTGGAAAGCCATTTGTTCTTTTGGGTTAAGATAAATCTAAAAAATTTGCAATCATTGGATTTTAGAAATTAGGATAAAAACTTTTGGAATTGAAAGTGATAATTTAAAATATGTTTATGCAAGAAATCATGAATTGAAACATAAAAATTTTGAAAAAATGCAAAGAAAAACGAAATTGTACCTCCTCCCACCATCCTGGCGTTAAACGCCCACATGGTGCATGGGTTGGGCGTTTAACGCCCAGATGTTGCTTCTCCTGGGCGTTCAACGCCCATGTGATGATTCTTCCTGGCGTTTAACGCCAGGAGGTCCTTCTTTACTGGGCGTTTTTCTAAACGCCCAGAATGCTAGCAGATTGGCGTTAAACGCCCAGAAGGTGCATCTTTCTGGCGTTTAACGCCCAGAAGATGCTTCTTCTTGGCGTTTAACGCCCAGAAGGCTACCCTTACTGGCGTTGAACGCCCAGTGGGTGCTTCTTTTGGGCGTTTAACGCCCAAAGTATTTCTTACTGGCTTTTTCATGCCAGTGAGCTTCCAAATTTCTCTGTAACTCTTGGGACTTCAATCAATTACTAATTCACCTTTGAAGATACTTGGACTCAAACCTGTAAAGAAAAGAAAATTTATTTAATCAGTAAATAAACTTTGTAAATGGCTGGGTTGCCTCCCAGCAAGCGCTTCTTTAATGTCATTAGCTGGACTGACACTGATATTCAATGTAATCTCAGTCTTGAGCATTCTTGCTCGAAATTATCTTCAAGATAGTGTTTAACTCTTTGTCCATTGACAATGAACTTTTTGTTAGAGTCACTATCCTGAAGTTCTATGTATCCATATGGTGATACACTTGTGATTACATATGGACCTCTCCACCGGGATTTTAATTTCCCAGGGAATAATTTGAGCCTTGAATTAAATAGCAGAACTTTCTGTCCTGGCTCAAAGACTCTGGATGACAATTTCTTATCATGCCATCTTTTTGCTTTCTCTTTGTAAATTTTTGCATTTTCGAAAGCATTGAGTCTAAATTCCTCTAGCTCATTTAATTAGAGTAATCGTTTTTCTCCAGCTAACTTGGCATCAAGGTTCAGGAATCTGGTTGCCCAATAGGTTTTGTGTTCCAGTTCCACTGGCAAGTGACATGCCTTTCCATACACAAGCTGGTATGGAGAGGTCCCTATAGGGGTTTTGAATGCTGTTCTATATGCCCACAGAGCATCATCCAAGCTTCTTGCCCAATCCTTTCTACGGTTAATTACAGTCCGTTCCAGGATTCTTTTAAGTTCTCTATTTAAGACTTCAGCCTGCCCATTAGTTTGTGGGTGATATGGAGTAGCCACCCTGTGGTTGACTCCATAACGTACTAGAGCAGAGTAGAGCTGCCTATTACAGAAATGAGTACCCCCATCACTGATTAACACTCTAGGGATACCAAATCTGCTGAAGATATGTTTCTGGAGGAATTTTAACACTGTTTTAGTGTCATTAGTGGGTGTTGCTATAGCTTCCACCCATTTGGATACATAATCCACTGCCACCAGAATATAGGTGTTTGAGTATGATGGTGGGAAAGGTCCCATGAAGTCAATGCCCCATACATCAAACAACTCAATTTCCAGGATTCCTTGTTGAGGCATAGCATAACTGTGAGGCAGGTTGCCTGATCTCTGGCAACTATCACAATTAAGTACGAATGCTCGGGAATCTTTATAGAGAGTAGGCCAGTAGAAGCCACTCTGGAGGACTCTTGTGGCTGTTCGTTCACTTCCAAAATGTCCTCCATACTGTGATCCATGGCAATGCCAGAGGATCTTCTGTGCTTCTTCTTTAGGCACACATCTACGGATTACTCCGTCTGCACATCTCTTAAAGAGATATGGTTCATCCCAAAGATAGTACTTTGCATCTGTGATTAATTTCTTTGATTGCACCTTACTGTACTCTTTGGGTATGAATCTTACTGCCTTGTAGTTTGCAATGTCTGCAAACCACGGCACTTCCTGGACGGCTAGTAATTGCTCATCAGGAAAGGTTTCAGAAATTTCAGTGAGAGGGAGGGACGCCCCTTCCACTGGTTCTATTCGGGACAGGTGATCTGCTACCTGATTTTCTGTCCCTTTTCTGTCTCTTATTTCTATATCGAACTCTTGCAGGAGCAGCACCCATCTGATGAGTCTGGGTTTTGAATCCTGCTTTGTGAGTAGATATTTAAGAGCAGCATGATCAGTGTACACAATCACTTTTGATCCTACTAAGTAGGATCTAAATTTGTCAATGGCGTAAACCACTGCAAGTAGCTCTTTTTCTGTGGTTGTGTAATTCTTCTGTGCATCATTTAGCACACGGCTGGCATAGTAAATGACATGAAGAAGCTTGTCATGCCTTTGTCCCAATACTGCACCAATGGCATGGTCACTGGCATCACACATTAGTTCAAATGGTAATGTCCAGTCTGGTGCAGAGATAATTGGTGCTGTAACCAATTTAGCTTTCAGAGTTTCAAATGCCTGCAGACACTCTTCATTAAAGATGAATGGCGTGTCTGCAGCTAGCAGGTTGCTCAGAGGTTTGGCGATTTTTGAAAAATCCTTTATAAACCTCCTATAGAACCCTGCATGTCCCAGAAAGCTTCTGATTGCCTTAACATTAGCAGGTGGTGGTAATTTTTCAATTACTTCCACCTTAGCTTGGTCTACCTCTATCCCCTTGTTCGAAATTTTGTGCCCAAGGACAATTCCTTCAGTTACCATAAAGTGACACTTTTCCCAGTTTAAAACCAGGTTAGTCTCTTGGCATCTTTTCAGAACAAGTGCTAAATGGTTAAGGCAGGAGCTGAATGAGTCTCCAAATACTGAAAAATCATCCATGAAGACTTCCAGAAATTTTTCCACCATATCAGAGAAAATAGAGAGCATGCACCTCTGAAAGGTTGCAGGTGCATTGCACAGGCCAAATGGCATCCTTCTGTATGCAAATACTCCAGATGGACATGTGAAGGCCGTTTTCTCCTGATCCTGGGGATCTACTGCAATTTGATTATAACCTGAATATCCATCCAGAAAGCAGTAGTATTCATGACCTGCTAGTCTTTCTAGCATCTGGTCTATGAATGGTAAAGGAAAATGATCCTTTCTGGTGGCTGTATTGAGCCTTCTGTAATCAATGCACATACGCCACCCTGTAACTGTCCTTGTAGGAACCAATTCATTTTTTTCATTATGAACCACTGTCATGCCACCCTTCTTAGGGACAACTTGGACAGGGCTCACCCAGGGGCTGTCAGAAATAGGATAAATAATCCCAGCCTCTAGTAATTTAGTGACCTCTTTTTGCACCACTTCTTTCATAGCTGGGTTCAGCCGCCTTTGTGGTTGAACCACTGGCTTGGCGTCATCCTCCAACAAGATTTTGTGCATGCATCTGGCTGGGCTAATGCCCTTGAGATCACTAATGGACCACCCAAGAGCTGTCTTGTGCGTCCTTAGCACTTGAATTAGTGCTTCCTCTTCCTGTGGCTCTAAGGTAGAGCTTATAATTACAGGAAAGGTCTCACCTTCTCCCAAAAATGCATATTTCAGGGATGGTGGTAATGGTTTGAGCTCGGGTTTTGGAGGTTTCTCTTCTTCTTGAGGGATTTTCAGAGGTTCTATTATCTTCTCTGATTCCTCCAAATCAGGCTGAACATCTTTAAAGATGTCCTCCAGCTCTGATTCGAGACTCTCAGCCATGTTGACCTCTCTTACCAGAGAATCAATGAGATCAACACTCATGCAGTCATTTGGGGTGTCTGGATGTTGCATGGCTTTAACAACATTCAAGTTGAACTCTTCCTCATTGACTCTCAAGGTTACTTCCCCTTTTTGGACATCAATGAGGGTTCGGCCAGTTGCTAGGAAAGGTCTTCCTAGAATGAGAGTTGCACTCTTGTGCTCCTCCATTTCCAGCACCACAAAGTCAGTAGGAAAGGCAAATGGCCCAACCTTGACAATCATGTCTTCAATCACGCCTGATGGGTATTTAATGGAGCCATCAGCAAGTTGAAGACATATCCTGGTTGGTTTAATTTCTTCAGCTAAACCAAGCTTTCTGATAGTAGATGCAGGTATTAGGTTGATACTTGCCCCAAGATCACATAAAGCTTGCTTGGTACAAACACCTTCTAATGTGCATGGTATCATAAAGCTCCCAGGATCTTTAAGCTTCTCAGGTAAGCTTTTCAGAATGACTGCACTGCATTCTTCAGTGAGGTAAACTTTTTCAGTTTCCCTCCAATCCTTCTTATGACTTAAGATCTCTTTCATGAACTTAGCATAAGAGGGTATTTGCTCAAGTGCTTCTGCAAACGGAATCTTTATTTCAAGAGTCCTGAGATAGTCTGCAAAGCGGGCAAATTGCTTATCCTGTTCCGCTTGGCGGAGTTTTTGAGGATAAGGCATTTTGGCTTTGTATTCCTCAACCTTAGTTGCTGCAGGTTTATTACCTACAGAAGTGGGTTGGGAAGCCTTTTTAGAAGGGTTGTTATCAGCACTTGTATGTGACTGATTCCCCACTGGTATTTGAATGCCAGTGGTGGGAGCTGGAGTGGCGTTAGACGCCCCTTCCTTGTTTGTTACTGGCGTTTGAACGCCAGAACCATGCTCCTTTTGGGCGTTCAACGCCAGATCCATGCTTGTTTCTGGCGTTGAACGTCAGGAATAAGCATGGTTTGGGCGTTCAGCGCCAGCTTTATCCCTTTCTGGGCTCTGCTTGTCCTCAGAGGGATTTTTAGTAGCCATTTGTTCATTTCCTGTCTTCTTGCTACCTTGAAGTGAGGTATTTAATGTTTTCCCACTTCTTAATTGAACTGCTTGGCATTCTTCTGTTATATGTTTTGACAGCTGCTTTTCTGTCTGCTTTAATTGTACTTCCATGTTCCTGTTAGCCATTCTTGTTTCCTGTAATATTTCCTTGAATTCGGCTAGCTGCTGAGTTAGAAAATCTAATTGCTGATTGAATTCATTAGCCTGATCCATCGGATTGAGTTCTGCAGTTACTGTTTTAGCTTCTTCTTTCATGGAAGATTCACTGTTTAGATACAGATGCTGATTTCTGGCAACTGTATCAATAAGCTCTTGAGCTTCTTCAATTGTTTTTCTCATGTGTATAGATCCACCAGCTGAGTGGTCTAGAGAAATCTGAGCTTTTTCTGTAAGCCCATAGTAAAAGATGTCTAATTGCACCCATTCTGAAAACATTTCAGAGGGGCATTTTCTTAGCATCTCTCTGTATCTCTCCCATGCATCATAAAGGGATTCATTATCTCCTTGTTTGAAGCCTTGGATGCTTAGTCTTAGCTGTGTCATCCGTTTGGGAGGGAAATAGTGATTCAGGAATTTTTCTGACAGCTGTTTCCATGTTTTTATGCTGTTCTTAGGTTGGTTGTTTAACCACCTCTTAGCTTGATCTTTTACAGCAAATGGAAACAGTAGTAATCTGTAGACATCCTGATCCACTTCCTTATCATGTACTGTATCAGCAATTTGCAGAAATTGTGCCAGAAACTCTGTAGGTTCTTCATGTAGAAGACCAGAATACTGGCAGTTTTGCTGCACCATGATAATGAGCTGAGGATTCAGCTCAAAGCTACTAACTCCAATGGAAGGTATACAGATACTACTCCCATATGAAGCAGTAGTGGGGTTAGCATATGACCCCAGAGTCCTCTTGGACTGTTCACTCATACTTACTTCCATAATGGAATACAAGTTGAGAATTTATAGTTTGGAATGTAGCAATAAAAATGGAATAAATAAAAAAAGAAGTTAAAAATATATATTTTTTTTAAAATAAAATAAAAACGAAATAAATAAAAGAAAGTGGAAATATTTTGAAATTGAAAATTGAATTTTTATAAAAGATTTTCGAAAAAAAATTGTTCAAAATTAGTTAGAAAAATAAAAATTTTTGAATTTTGAATTTTATGATGAAAGAGAAAAACACACAAAAGACACAAGACTTAAAATTTTTAGATCTAATGCTCCTTAATTTTCGAACATTTTTGGAGGGAAAACACCAAGGAACACCAAACTTAAACATTTTAAGATCAAGGCACAAGAAAAACTCAAGAACACTTTGAAGATTCACAAGAACACCAAGAACACAAGGAAGAACACCAAACTTAAAATTTTTAGAAAACCAAAATAAATTTTCGAAAATTATAAAAATTAACAATAAAACACCAAACTTGGAGTTTGGCACAAGATTAAATCAAGAAAAATTATTTTTGAAAAAGATTTTCAAAAGTACTGGTGCTCCCTTATCAAGAATATAAGCCAATTGGGAATAAATATGACACTTGATGCAGATGTTCTTGAAAAGAAACTATCCTATCAAAATTTAATGACTCTATAACAATAAAAATAAAAATAAAAATAAAAATAAATTATTCCTAATCTAAGAAATAAAATAAACCTTCAATTGTCCAAACTCAATAATCCCCGGCAACGGCGCCAAAAACTTGGTGGACGAAATTGTGATCCTTAATTAAAGGCTCCTTGGCATGTGCCAAAGAGAACTAATTTAACTAACTGATTACTTTCTCAGAGCACAATTCCGTTCAACTAACCAGCAAGTGTACTGGGTCGTCCAAGTAATACCTTACGTGAGTAAGGGTCGAATCCACAGAGATTATTGGTTTGAAGCAATCAATATTTATTTTATTAATCTTAGTTAGGATGTCAATAGGATTATTTGGATTAAAAGTGAAATTATTGGAATTGATAAAAGAGGGAACAATGTTACTTTGATTTGCAGCACTAGGAAATATGTTGGAGTTTTGGAGATGCTTTGTCCTCTGATTTCAACTCTTCCTTGAGATCTTCTTCTCACACGCAGGTTCCTTCCATGGCAAGCTCTATGTAGGGTGTCACCGTTGTCAATGGCTACTTCCCATCCTCGCAGTGAAAACTATGCACGCACTCTGTCACAGTACGGCTAATCACCGGTTGGTTCCCGCTCCTACTGGAATAGAATCACTCTTTTGCGTCTGTCACTAACGCCCAGCAGGTTAAAGTTTGAAGCACGTCACAGTCATTCAATCCCGGAATCCTACTCGGAATACCACAGACAAGGTTTAGACTTTCCGGATTCTCATGAATGCCGCCATCAATCCGGCTTATACCACGAAGATTCTGTTGGGGAATCTAAGAGATATTCATTCAATCTGATGTAGAACGGAGGTGGTTGTCAGGCACACGTTCATGGGTTGAGGAAGGTGATGAGTGTCACGGATCATCACCTTCTCCACAGTTAAGCGCGAATAAACATCTTAGATAAGAACAAGCGTGTTTGAATGGAAAACAAAGGAATTGTATTAAATCATCGAGACGCTGCAGAGCTCCTCACCCCCAACAATGGAGTTTAGAGACTCATGCCGTCACAAAGTATGTAATTCAGATCTGAAAATGTTATGAGGTACAAGAAATGTCTGTAAAAGTTGTTTAAATAGTAAACTAATAACCTAGGTTTACAGAAAATGAATAGACTAAGATAATTGGTGCAGAAATCCACTTCTGGGGCCCACTTGATGTGTGCTGGGGCTGAGACTAAAGCTTTCCACGTGCAAAGGCCTTTCTTGGCGTCAAACTTCAGGTTATGACGTGTTTTGGGCGTTCAACTCCGGATAATGACGTTTTTCTGGCGTTTAACTCCAGACAGCAGCATGAACTTGGCGTTTAACGCCAAGTTACGTCGTCTATCCTCGCGCAAAGTATGGACTATTATATATTGCTGGAAAGCCCTGGATGTCTACTTTCCAACGCCGTTGAGAGCGCGCCAATTGGACTCCTGTAGCTCCAGAAAATCCATTTCGAGTGCAGGGAGGTCAGGATCCAACAGCATCAGCAGTCCTTTTTCAGCCTAAGTCAGATTTTTGCTCAGCTCCCTCAATTTCAGCCAGAAAATACCTGAAATCACAGAAAAACACACAAACTCATAGTAAAGTCCAGAAATATGATTTTTGCCTAAAAACGAATAATATTCTACTAAAAATTAACTAAAACATGCTAAAATCTACATGAAATTACCCCCAAAAAGCGTATAAAATATCCGCTCATCAGGTACCATTTTGCATTGAAGTTGGAGTTCACGTTGGGTGTCAACATTTGAGCAATGTTGGGTCAAACTTCTCAAAATAGTGCTGGGACGTTTGTTATTAAGTTGGACGCAATGTTGGACCCAACATTGGACCTAATGTTGGTGCACAAACATTGGTTCACCCATGCGTACGCGTCACTGCACATTTTTCCAACTCCTAAACTTGAAATCGTCGACCACGTTGCAGGTAACGTTGGATCACCAACGTTCCCTCCAATGTTGTCACCTCTTTCCTTCAACGTTGCCAGCAACGTTGGACCACCAACTTTGGCTCCAACGTTTCACCATGAGTTTAGTAGCTTGAGGCATAGTTGGAGGCCAACTTTAGCTCCAACTATGCACCTTGAATTCTTCATAGCCAACATTTGAGGTCCAACTTTGGCTCAAACGTTGCCTTCTCTTTCTTGCTTAAGCCACGTTTGAAGCAAAGTTGGAGGCCAACTTTGGCTCCAACTATGGCCTCTTGATTATAGACGTTTGAGGCAAAGTTGGAGGCCAACTTTGGCTCTAACTTTGCACCTCTTGAGCATGGACGTTTGAGGTAACGTTGGAGGCCAGCTTTGGCTCCAACGTTAGCCTCTCCTCCTCTTCATTAACTTTTGAGGCAACATTGGTGAGCCAACTTTGGCCACCAACGTTGCTTCCTTTGCTCCTTTTCATGGCCCTTTTGTTGCTTATTTGCTTTCCCTTCCTCAGCTTCCTTTCCACCTATTATCAATCAAACAATTACATCAAAGTTTTCTATAATCACAAGATGTTTGCATCATTCAATCATCAAGTAAAATTTGCATAAAATCTTATAAAAAGCACATAAATAACCAAGTTTAATTGAATCAAGGGATGTATGAATTTCTCACCTAAATACTTGCCTATAGCTCAAGAAAGTGCATAAAACCTAAAGAAAACAAATCAAAAAGGCTTGTGAAACTAGCGTAATATGCCTTGGCATCACAACACCAAACTTAAATCTTGCTTGTCCCCAAAAAAGCACTAAAACATGAGATAAATGAATGAAAGCAGAGAGAACTAGAGGTCCTTATCAGAAAATAGTTAAACTTGATTCATGGGGTTTTATGCCAGATATATCTGCAGCTCAACCTTTATTAGTTTTTAGGTGTAAAACGTCCCTCTAAGTGCTAACTAAGGTGCTGCTGTGAAACCTTATTTTTCATTGGTCCTTGGTGTTTGATTTTTGCTTTTCTTTTAATTGGAAACTTATTCTTCAGTTGCAGCTTAGTGTTATGTGTTGCAGCAGCTTTTAGCTTTGTTTTCAGTCAACACATACACACCACAGACACTTGTCTCATAATTCATCTTAAGAACATTGGTGCCCAGCATCTCTTTAGGTCACTAAATGCCTTGTAACTAGGTTGCTCTTGATAGTGGACTTTCGGTTGATAATCCCGGGTTAGTTAAACCAAGTTACCAAGTGTTGAAACACTCCTTAGAACTTAATTATCAAAGTAGATCCTAGTACAAAAATACCACTGGCATGTGTCTTAAGGTTCAAGCTATTGGTGTTTAGGTTATTCTTTGTTTCTTTTATTTTTTTTTGTTGCCAGCTTTTGGCTTTTCTTCCTTTCCTTCTTATTTTTTTTCTTTCTTCCAAGGATGTTTATTCACTAAGGTTTCACATACAGCAGCCAAAATCATACTTTAGGGACTTTCTACCCTTCATCTTTATTCCTAAGCTTGCTAAACAATCAAACATATACCATCACTTAATATTATTCTATTTCCTACCGAAATTGGACAATTTCACTTTTTGTTTCAAATATTTTCTTTTATTCAATTAAAAGTAAGAGGGGATAAGACATACATTCAAGCAAAGTGAAAGTGAAATAGGCACTTAAACCAGAATACTTAAGGAAAATTAAAGAACAAACAAGCAGAATTCAAATTAAAGGTAAACTACTCAGCAGGGGGTACATTCAAACTTCCAGTTAAAACATTTTAAGGTAGCAACAGTTTAGTAACAATACAACCTCTTGGTGTCTTCTTGTTTCTTCCTTGTCATCATCATCCATAACTTTTGTATCTTTCTTTGTTCTCAGTGGATGATGGTTTATCTTACCCTCCAAGTGATTGATTGACTTCCTACAATATTTTTGGAAGTTGCTTATTCTCCAAGAACTTGAGAAACTGTTGGCATGCATTTATGCTTGTAATTTTCTAGACCTAAGTTGGTGTGAGAACACCAAACTTAGCTCCTTGCCTACTCTTTCATGCAACAGAGTGAATACGTGCAGGGAGCATCAAATGCTTTTATTCAGAAAATAGTTTCTCACCTTGAATTCCTCATTCAATCATCAAGTAAAATTTGCATAAAATCTTATAAAAAGCACATAAATAACCAAGTTTAATTGAATCAAGGGATGTATGAATTTCTCACCCAAATACTTGCTTATAGCTCAAGAAAGTGCATAAAACCTAATGAAAAAAATGAAAGAGGCTTGTGAAACTAGCCTAAGATGCCTTGGCATCAAGGCCATGAGCTCATTTGTCGGTTACATACCCGCTCTCGACGTTACCCAGCAACCTCTGTCTGGATAAGGCTTTCCTGTTGGCAATACCCATTGCAAGCACCCTTTGTCTTGCGGGGTACCCATTGCAAGCACCCTTTGTCTTGCAGAGTGGCATTTGTTAGCCTATATATGCCCAACATACTCGCTGTAAGCAACCTTTGTCTTACAGGAGTATAACACACTCACTGTAAACAACCTTTGTCTTACATGAGTACAGAACACTCACTATAAGCACCCTTTGTCTTACAAGAGCACACTGATCTCGATACCTCTATAAGAAACCTCTGTCTTATAGCAAAGCATTATA
Source organism: Arachis hypogaea (assembly GCF_003086295.3). Taxonomy (NCBI): domain Eukaryota; kingdom Viridiplantae; phylum Streptophyta; class Magnoliopsida; order Fabales; family Fabaceae; genus Arachis; species Arachis hypogaea. The sequence goes on from NC_092040.1 coordinate 54,586,697, forward strand.
GCATGGTATCCAAGGAAAGCATTCTCAGTGGTCGTACCACCATCTATTTGACTGCCTCAATGCAGTAGATGAACACACAAATATCTCTGTAGTTGCCTTAATGCAACAAATGACCTTTCAACAGACCCTCTGCTTGTTCTCTATTCTCTTTATCGTATTATTCTTTTCTCTTTGTCTGTTTACTCTGCTCTGATTACTCTTTTCTCTGTATCTATATTACTCTTTTCTCTTTATCTCTTTACTCTGTTTAACGTATGTATTTAAAGCTTATATAAATTTCGGTATGAATAGTTAGCCTGTCCCAAGTATAGGTTCATTAAGTCTATAATGAAACAGTTTAACTTTTCATAATATACCTAACCCTAGGCACAACTCAAATACTAACCATGTCACTCCTAGTTTGTTCACTAGTCTCTGATTAAGGAATCCAAGAGATATGCGCCCGGTCTAAGGTAGAACGGAAGTGGTTGTCAGTCATGCGCGTTCATAGGTGAGAATGATGATAAGTGTCACGGATCATCACATTCATCAAGTTGAAGTGCAACAAATATCTTAGAACAGGAATAAATCGAATTGAATAGAAAATAGTAGTAATTGCATTAAAACTTGAGGTACAGCAGAGCTCCACACCCTTAATCTATGGTGTGTAGAAACTCCACCATTGAAAATACATAAGTGATGAAGGTCCAGGCATGGCCGAATGGCCAGCCCCCCAAGATCTCAGAATTAAATGTCCAAAGATGTCTAATACACTAGTAAAAAGTTCTATTTATACTAAACTAGCTACTAGGGTTTACATGAGTAAGTAATTGATGCATAAATCCACTTCTGGGGCCCACCTGATGTATGTTTGGGCTGAGCTTGATCTATCCACGAGCTGAGACTTTTCTTGGAGTTGAACGCCAAGTTGTAACATGTTTTGGGCGTTCAACTCTGGTTCGTAACGTGTTTCTGGCGTTTGACTCCAGAATGTAGCATGGAACTGGCGTTGAGCGCCAGTTTACGTCGTTAAATCTCGAATAAAGTATGAACTATTATATATTGATGGAAAGATCTGGATGTCTATTTTCCAAAGCCGTTGAGAGCGCACCATTTGAAGTTATGTAGCTCGAGAAAATCTATTTCGAGTGCAGGGAGGTCAGATTCCAACAGCATCACCACTCCTTTGTCAGCCTTTTATTAGAGTTTTGCTCAGGTCCCTCAATTTCAGCCAGAAAATGCCTGAAATCACAGAAAAATACACAAACTCATAGTAAAGTCCAGAAATGTGATTTTAGCATAAAAACTAATGAAAACATCCCTAAAAGTAACTAGATCATACTAAAAACTACCTAAAAACAATGCCAAAAAGCGTATAAATTATCCGCTCATCACAACACCAAACTTAAATTGTTGCTTGTCCCCAAGCAACTGAAAATCAATTAGGATAAAAAGAAGAGAATATACTATAAATCCCAAAATATCAATGAATATTAATTCTAATTAGATGAGCGGGACTTGTAGCTTTTTGCTTCTAAACAGTTTTGGCATCTCACTTTTTCCTTTGAAGTTTAGAATGATTGGCTTCTCTAGGAACTTAGAATTTCGGATAGTGTTATTGATTTTCCTAGTTAAGTATGTTGATTCTTGAACACAACTACTTTTATGAGTCTTGGCCGTGGCCCTAAGCACTTTGTTTTCCAGTATTACCACCGGATACACAAATGCCACACACATGACTGGGTGAACCTTTTCAGATTGTGACTCAGCTTTGCTAGAGTCCCCAGTTAGAGGTGTCCAGAGCTCTGAAGCACACTCTTTTTACTTTGGATCACGACTTTAACCACTTAGTCTCAAGCTTTTCACTTGGGCCTTCATGACACAAGCACATGGTTAGGGACAGCTTGATTTAGCCGCTTAGGCCTGGATTTTATTCCTTGGGCCCTCCTATCCATTGATGCTCAAAGCCTTGGATCCTTTTTACCCTTGTCTTTTGGTTTTAAGGGCTATTGGCTTTTTCTGCTTGCTTTTTCTTTTTCTTTCTATTTTTTTTGCCACTTTTCTTCTTCTTTTTTTTTTTTTTGCAAGCCTTGTTCTTTCACTGCTTTTTCTTGCTTCAAGAATCAATTTCATGATTTTTCAGATTATCAATAACATTTCTCTTTTTCTTCATTCTTTCAAGAGCCAACAATTTTAACATTCATAAACAACAAGATAAAAAATATGCACTGTTTAAGCATTCATTCAGAAAACAAAAAGTATTGTCACCATTTCAATATAATTAAACTAAATTCAAGGATAATTTCAAAATTCATGTACTTCTTGTTCTTTTGAATTAGAAACATTTTTTATTTAAGAGAGGTGAAGGATTCATGGAATTATTTATAGCCTTAAGACATAGTTACTAAATACTAATGATCATGTAATAAAGACACAAAACATAGATAAACATGAAGCATAAAAATCAAAAAACAGAGAATTAAGAATAAGGAAGTTAAGGAATGAGTCCACATTAGTGAGGGTGGCGCCTTCTTGAAGGACCAATGGTGCTTTGAGCTCCTCTATGTCTCTTCCTTGCCTTTGTTGCATGATCCCTAATGATTTTGGTGCTCTTGTCCTTAGTTGCTCCCAATAATTGTGTGAAGGAAAATGTATTCCCTGAGGTATCTCAGGGATCTCTTGATGAGGGAATTCCTCATGCTCTCTTGATGTGCAGTCAAATGCTTCTTCTACTGAGCTATGGACCCTTGAGATGAATCTCTCCATCTCCCATGACTCGGAGGTAGAAGCTTTTTGTCTTTCCTTTTCTCTTCTTCTTTTTTTTTGAGGTTTTTCTGGCCTTAGGTGCCATTAATGGTTATGGAAAAACAAAGAGCTTATGCTTTTACCACACCAAACTTAAAATATTGCTCGCCCTCGAGCAAGAAAAGAAAGAAGAGAAGAGGAAGAAGAAGAAACTATGGAGGAGAGGGGGAGAGGTGTATTCGGCCATGTAGGGTGGGTTTGGGTGGGAAAGAGATTTTGAATTTTGAAGGTAGGTGGTGTGTATGGGGAAGAGTGGATGGATGTGAGTGGTGAATGAAAAACAGAAGGGATGACCGTGAATGGAAAGAGAGAGGGTGAGATAGGTGGGGATCCTGTGAGGTCCACAGATCCTGAGATGATCTTGTGGGATCCACAGATCCTGAGGTGTTCCTGTGGGGTCCACAGATCCTGAGGTGTCAAGGATTTACATCCCTGCACCAATTAGGCATGTAAAATGCCTTTGCATACATTTGTGGCATTTAAACACCGAAGTGATGCTCATTCTGGGCGTTCAACGCCCATGTGCAGCATGTTTCTGGCGTTGAACGCTAGGTCCATGCTTGTTTCTGGCGTTCAGCGCCAGCACTCCTCAGGGTGTATTCCTGGCGTTTGAACGCCGGGATGTTGCTTGTTTCTGGCGTTCAACGCCAGATCCATGCTATTTTCTAGCGTTGAACGCCAGCCAGATGCTCCTTACTGGCGTTTAAATGCCAGTAAGTCCTTCCTCCAGGGCGTGATTTTTCTTCTGCTATTTTTGATTCTGTTTTTAATTTTTGTATTTTTTTCGTGACTCCACATGATCATGAACCTCATAAAACACAAAATAACAATAAAATAAAAATAAAATTAGATAAATAAAAATTGGGTTGCCTCCCATTAAGCGCTTCTTTAATGTCAATAGCTTGACAGTGAGCTCTCATGGAGCTTTACAAATGTTCAGAGCATTGTTGGGACCTCCCAACACTAAACTTAGAGTTTGAATGTGGGGGTTCAACACCAAACTTAGAGTTTGGTTGTGGCCTCCCAACACCAAACTTAGAGTTTGACTGTGGGGGCTCTGTTTGACTCTGCATTGAGAGAAGCTGTTCATGCTTCCTCTCATTACCAAATAACTTGGCATTTAGCTTCATGATGGCTCCTAGATATTGAGCAACTTGCTCTCCAGTCAAATCTTCATCCTCTTCAGAGGAAGAATAGTCTTCAGAGCTCATGAATGGTAAAAGGAGATTTAATGGAATCTCTATGGTCTCTATATGAGCCTCAGATTCCTTTAGGTCCTTAATAGGGAACTCTTTCTTACTTGAGAGACGTCCCATGAGGTCTTCCTCATTGGGATTCACGTCCTCCCCTCCTCCTTGCATTCGGCCATATTGACTATATCAATGGCCTTGCACTCTCTCTTAGGATTATCTTCAGTATTGCTTGGGAGAGTATTGGGAGGAGTTTCAGTGACCTTCTTGCTCAGCTGGCCTACTTGTGCCTCCAAATTTCTAATGGAGGATCTTGTCTCACTCATAAAACTTAAAGTGGCCTTTGACAGATCAGAGACTAAGTTTGCTAAATTAGAGGGGCTCTGCTCAGAATTCTCCGTCTATTGCTGAGAAGATGATGGAAAAGGCTTGTTATTGCTAAGCCTGTTTCTTCCACCATTATTAAAGCCTTGTTGAGGCTTTTGTTGATCCTTCCATGAGAAATTTGGATGATTTCTCCATGATGAATTATAGGTGTTTTTATAAGGTTCACCCATGTAATTAACCTCTGCCATTGCAGGGTTCTCAAGATCATAAGCTTCTTCAGAGGCTGCCTCTTTAGTATTGTTGGATGCATTTTGCCATCCATTCAGACTTTGAGAAATCATGTTGACTTGCTGAGTCAACACTTTGTTCTGAGCCAATATGGCATTCAGAGCATCAATTTCAAGAACTCCCTTCCTTTGAGGCGTCCCACTATTCACGGAATTCCTCTCAGAAGTGTACATGAATTGGTTATTTGCAACCATGTCAATAAGTTCTTGAGCTTCTGCAGGCGTTTTCTTTAGGTGAATGGATCCACCTGCAGAATGGTCCAATGACATTTTGGAAAACTCAGATAGACCATAATAGAATATATCTAATATGGTCCATTCTGAAAACATGTCAGAAGGACACTTTTTGGTCATCTGCTTGTATCTTTCCCAAGCTTCATAGAGGGATTCACCATCTTTTTGCTTGAAGGTTTGAACATCCACTCTAAGCTTGCTCAGCTTTTGAGGAGGAAAACATTTATCCAAGAAGGCCGTGACCAGCTTATCCCAGGAGTCCAGGCTATCTTTAGGTTGTGAGTCCAACCATGTTCTAGCTCTGTCTCTTACAGCAAAAGGGAAAAGCATGAGCCTGTAGACTTCAGGATCTACTCCATTCGTCTTAATAGTCTCAAAAATCTGCAAGAACTCAGTTAAAAACTGATAAGGATCTTCAGATGGAAGTCCATGAAACTTGCAGTTTTGTTGCATTAGAGCAACTAATTGAGGTTTCAGCTCAAAATTGTTTGCTCCAATGGCAGGAATTGAGATGCTTCTTCCATCAAACTTGGACGTGGGTTTAGTAAAATCACCAAGCATCCTCCTTGCATTATTGTTGTTGGGTTCGGCTGCCATCTCCTCCTCTTATTCGAAAATTTCATAAAGGTTGCCTCTGGATTGTTGTAATTTAGCTTCTCTTAGTTTCCTCTTCAGAGTCCTTTCAGGTTCAGGATCAGCTTCAACAAGAGTGCCTTTTTCCTTTGTTCCTGCTCATATGAAATAGAAGAGAAAAAGAAAAAGGAAGAGAAATCCTCTATATCTGGACAAAGAGGATCCTTATTATTAGTAGAAGAAGAAAGGAATAAGAGTGGAGAATCCAATCACAAGGGTGAGGATAGGGGCAGTGATTGGAGATGAAAAGAGGTGAAGAGAAGTGTTAGTGAATAAATAAATAAATAGAAGAAGAGAAGAGAGAGAGAATTCGAAAATAATTTTGAAAAAGTAGTTAATGATTTTTGAAAATTAAAGATAAGATATAATTGAAATTAAAATTTAAAACAATTAGTTAATTTAAAAAGAATTTTGAAAAAGGATGAGATATTTTCGAAAATTAGAGAGGGAGAAGTAGTTAGGTGGTTTTGAAAAAGATAAGAAACAAACAAAAAGTTAATTAGTTAGTTGAAAAAGATATTAAAATCAAATTTGAAAAGATAACAAGATAAGAAGTTAGATAAGATATTTTAAAATCAAATTTTTGAAAAAGATATAATTTGAAAAAGATATGATAAAAAGATATGATTAAAAAGATATGGTTGAAAAAGATATTTTGAAAAAGATTTGATTTTTTAAAATTAAAATTAATTACTTGACTAACAAGAAACTAAAAGATATGATTCTAGAAATTAAAGATTGAACCTTTCTTAACAAGAAAGTAACAAGCTTCAAATTTTTTAATCAATCACATTAATTGTTAGTAAAGCCTTTGAAAATCATGAATTAAAGATAAGAAAAAGATTTTAAAATTCAATTTTAAAAAAAATTCGAAAAATAGTGAGAAAAATGAAAAAGATTTGATTTTTGAAAAAGATTTTGAAAAGATAAGATTTTTAAATTTGAAAATTTGACTTGACTTGTAAGAAACAACTAATTTTAAAATTTTTTGACTAAGTCAACTCAAATTTTCGAAAATTATGAGAAAATTAAGGAAAATATATTTTTTGATTTTTTTTAATTTTTAATGATGAGAGAGAAAAACATAAAAATGACCCAAAACATGAAAATTTTGGATCAAAATACATGATGCATGCAAGAACACTATGAATGTCAAGATGAACACCAAGAACACTTTGAAGATCATGATGAACATCAAGAACATATTTTTGAAAAATTTTTTATGCAAAGAAAACATGCAAGACACCAAACTTAGAAATCTTTAATGCTTAGAAAATATGAATGCAAAGATGCACATGAAAAACAACAAAAGACACAAAACAAGAAATCATCAAGATCAAACAAGAAGACTTACCAAGAACAACTTGAAGATCATGAAGAACACCATGAATGCATGAATTTTTCGAAAAAATGCAAGAACAATATGAATATGTAATTGACACTAAACTTAAAAATTGACTCAAGACTCAAACAAGAAACACAAAATATTTTTAGTTTTTATGATTTTATGATTTTTTTGGTATTTTCTTTATTTATTTTCGAAAAAAAGGGAAAAAAATTTTTGAAAAATTTGTGAAAACAAAACAAAAAGAAAATTACCTAATCTGAGCAACAAGATGAACTGTCAGTTGTCCATACTCGAACAATCCCCGGCAACGGCGCCAAAAACTTGGTGGACAAAATTGTGATCATCAACAATGGCTCCAAAGGCTTGGTGCTCTCAAACGTGAATCAGACTTTGTCATAACTCTGCACAACTAACCAGCAAGTGTACTGGGTCGTCCAAGTAATACCTTACGTGAGTAAGGGTCGATCCTAGAGAGATTGTTGGTATGAAGCAAGCTATGGTCATCTTGTAAATCTCAGTCAGGCGGATAATAATTGATTATGGAATTTTGAAAATCAAATAATAGTAAATAAACAGAAAATAAAGATAAAGTTACTCATGTAATCTAATGGTGGGAATTTCGGATAGGTGTATGGAGGTGCTGTGTTCCTTCTGAATCTCTGCTTTCCTACTTCTTCCTTCTAGTTTTTCATTACTCCTTTCTATGGCAAGCTATATAAAGGGTGGTGCATGAAATTGTGATCATCAATGGCGCCATCAACATGGTATGCACAATTGCAATCTCAACTCTTTATCACAACTTCGCACAACTAACCAGCAAGTGCACTGGGTCGTCCAAGTAATAAACCTTACGCGAGTAAGGGTCGATCCCACGGAGATTGTTGGTATGAAGAAAGCTATGGTCATCTTGTAAATCTCAGTCAGATGGATTCAAATGGTTATGGATGATTTATGAATAAAGCATAAAATAAAGATAGAGATACTTATGTAATTCATTGGTGAGAATTGCAGATAAGTGTATGGAGATGCTTTGTCCTTTCCGTCTCTCTGCTTTCCTACTGCCTTCATCCAATCCTTCTTACTCCTTTCCATGGCAAGCTGTATGTTGGGCATCACCGTTGTCAATGGCTACAGTCCCGTCCTCTCAGTGAAAATGTTCAACGCGCTCTGTCACAGCACGGCTATTCAGCTATCGGTTCTCGATCATGTCGGAATAGAATCCAGTGATTCTTTTGCGTCTGTCACTAACGCCCCACAATCGCGAGTTTGAAGCTCGTCACAGTCATTCAATCCTTGAATCCTACACAGAATACCACAGACAAGGTTTAGACCTTCCGGATTCTCTTGAATGCCGTCATCAATTCTAGCTTATACCACGAAGACTCTGATTAAGGAATCTAAGAAATATCCACTCAATCTAAGGTAGAATGGAGGTGGTTGTCAGGCACACGTTCATAGGTGAGAATGATGATGAGTGTCACGGATCATCACATTCATCAAGTTGAGGAACAAGTGATATCTTAGAACAAGAATAAGCTGAATTGAATAGAAGAACAATAGTAATTGCATTAATACTCGAGGTACAGCAGAGCTCCACACCTTAATCTATGGTGTGTAGAAACTCCACCGTTGAAAATACATAAGAACAAGATCTAGGCATGGCCGAATGGCCAGCCTCCCAAAGAGGGTTCAATCATAAAAACATGATCAAAAGATGATCCTAAGATCTAAAGTGATCAAAAGATGAAAATACAATAGCAAAAGGTCCTATTTGTAGAGAACTAGTAGCTTAGGGTTTACAAAGATGAGTAAATGACATAAAAATCCAATTCCGGGCCCACTTGGTGTGTGCTTGGGCTGAGCATTGAAGCATTTTCGTGTAGAGACTTTTCTTGGAGTTAAACGCCAGCTTTTGTGCCAGTTTGGGCGTTTAACTCCCATTCTTGTGCCAGTTCCAGCGTTAAACGCCAGAATTCTTGAGCTGACTTGGAACGCCTGTTTGAGCCATCAAATATCGGGCAAAGTATAAACTATTATACATTGCTGGAAAGCCCAGAATGTCTACTTTTCAAAGCAATTGAGAGCACGCCAATTAGGCTTCTGTAGCTTCAGAAAATCCACTTCGAGTGCAGGGAGGTCGGAAACCAACAACATCTGCAGTCCTTTTTAGCCTCTGATTCAGATTTTTGCTCAGGTCCCTCAATTTCAGCCAGAAAATACCGAAAATCACAGAAAAACACACAAACTCATAGTAAAGTCCAGAAAAGTGAATTTTAACTAAAAACTAATAAAAATATAATAAAAACTAACTAAAACATACTAAAAACATACTAAAAACAATGCCAAAAAGCGTATAAATTATCCGCTCATCACAACACCAAACTTAAATTGTTGCTTGTCCCCAAGCAACTGAAAATCAAATAAGATAAAAAGAAGAGAATATGCAGTGAATTCCAAAAACATCTATGAAGATCAGTATTAATTAGATGAACGGGGATTTAGCTTTTGGCCTATGAACAATTTTGGCATCTCACTTTATCCTTTGAAATTCAGAATGATTGGCTTCTCTAGGAACTCAGAATCCAGATAGTGTTATTGATTCTCCTAGTTAAGTATGATGATTCTTGAACACAGCTACTTTATGAGTCTTGGCCGTGGCCCAAAGCACTCTGTCTTCCAGTATTACCACCGGATACATACATGCCACAGACACATAACTGGGTGAACCTTTTCAGATTGTGACTCAGCTTTGCTAGAGTCCCCAATTAGAGGTGTCTAGGGTTCTTAAGCACACTCTTTTTGCCTTGGATCATGACTTTATTTTTTTCTTTTTCTTTTTCCTCTCTTCCTTTCTTTTTTTCTTTTTTTTTGTATTCACTACTTTTTCTTGCTTCAAGAATCATTTTTATGATTTTTCAGATCCTCAGTAACATGTCTCCTTTTTTATCATTCTTTCAAGAGCTAACATTCATGAACAACAAATTCAAAAGACATATGTACTGTTCAAGCATACATTCAGAAACCAAAAGTATTGCCACCACATCAAAATAATTAATCTATTATAAAATTCAAAATTCATGCAATTCTTCTCTTTTTCAATTAAGAACATTTTTCATTTAAGAAAGGTGATGGATTCATAGGACATTCATCACTTTAAGGCATAGACACTAAGACACTAATGATCATAAGACACAAACATAGATAAACATAGGCATAAAAATTTGAAAAACAGGAAATTAAAGAACAAGGAGATTAAAGAACGGGTCCACCTTAGTGATGGCGGCTTGTTCTTCCTCTTGAAGATCTTATGGAGTGCTTGAGCTCCTCAATGTCTCTTCCTTGTCTTTGTTGCTCCTCTCTCATGATTCTTTGATCTTCTCTAATTTCATGGAGGAGAATGGAATGTTCTTGGTGTTCCTCCCCCCCTTAGTTGTCCCATGTTGGAACTCAATTCTCCTAGGGAGGTGTTGATTTGCTCCCAATAGTTTTGTGGAGGAAAGTGCATCCCCTGAGGCATCTCAAGGATTTCATGATGAGTGGGATCTCTTGTTTGCTCCATCCTTTTCTTAGTGATGGGCTTGTCCTCATCAATGAGGGTGTCTCCCTCTATGTCAATTCCGACTGAATAACAGAGGTGACAAATGGGATGAGGGAAGGCTAACCTTGCCAAGGTAGAGGACTTGTCCGCCACCTTATAAAGTTCTTGGGATATAACCTCATGAACTTCTACTTCCTCTTCAATCATGATGCTATGAATCATGATAGCCCGGTCTATAGTAACTTCGGACCGGTTGCTAGTGGGAATGATTGAGCATTGGATAAACTCCAACCATCCTCTAGCCACGAGCTTGAGGTCATGCCTTCTCAGTTGAACCGGCTTCCCTCTTGAATCTCTCTTCCATTGAGCGCCCTCTTCACAAATGTCTATGAGGACTTGGTCCAACCTTTGATCAAAGTTGACCCTTCTAGTGTAAGGGTGTTCATCTCCTTGCATCATGGGCAAGTTGAATGCCAACCTTACATTTTTCGGACTAAAATCTAAGCATTTCCCCCGAACCATTGTAAGCCAATTCTTTGGGTCCGGGTTCACACTTTGATCATGGTTCTTGGTGATCCATGCATTAGCATAGAACTCTTGAACCATTAAGATTTTGACTTGTTGAATGGGGTTGGTAAGAACTTCCCAATCTCTCCTTCGTATCTCATGTCGGATCTCCGGATATTCACTCTTTTTGAGTTTGAAAGGGACCTCAGGGATCACCTTCTTCATGGCCACGACTTCATAGAAGTGGTCTTGATGCACCCTTGAGATGAATCTCTCCATCTCCCATGACTCGGAGGTGGAAGCTTTTGCCTTCCCTTTCCTCTTTCTAGAGGTTTCTCCAGCCTTAGATGCCATAAATGGTTATGGAAAAACAAAAAGCAATGCTTTTACCACACCAAACTTAGAAGGTTTGCTCGTCCTCGAGCAAAAGAAGAAAGAAGAGAGTAGAAGAAGAAGAAATAGATGAGATGGAGGAGGCTTTGTGGTTCGGCCAAGGGGGAGAAGTAGTGTTTAGGTTGTGTGAAAATGAAGGAGTGAAGATGGGTTTATATAGGAGTGGAGAGGGGGTGTATAGTTCGGCCATAATGGGTGGGTTTGGGAGGGAAAGTGGTTTGAATTTGAAAGGTGAGGTAGGTGGAGTTTTATGAAGGATGGATGTGAGTGGTGAAGAGAATAGTGGAATTTGATAGGTGAGGGGTTTTTGGGGAAGAGGCGTTGAGGTGATTGGTGAATGGGTGAAGAAGAGAGAGAGTGGTAGGGTAGGTGGGGATCCTATGGGGTCCACAGATCCTGAGGTGTCAAGGAAAATTCATCCCTGCACCAAGTGGCGAGCAAAAATGCTCCTTCTGTCAATTCTGGTGTTAAACACCGGGCTGGTGCCCATTTCTGGCGTTTAACGCCAGCTTCTTGCCCCATCCTGGCGTTTAACGCCAGTCTGGTGCCCCTTTCTGGCGTTAAACGCCCAGAATGGTGCCAGACTGGGCGTTAAACGCCCATTTGCTGTCTTCACTGGCGTTTAAATGCCAGCAAGCTTTCCTCCAGGGTGTGCTATTTTTCTTTCTGTTTTTGCTTTTTTAATTGATTTTGTGACTTCCCATGATCATCAACCTACAGAAAACATAAAATAACAATGGAAAATAGATAAATATAACATTGGGTTGCATCCCAACAAGCGCTTCTTTAATGTCAGTAGCTTGACAGTGGGCTCTCATGGAGCCTAACAGATACTCAGAGCAATGTTGGAACCTCCCAACACCAAACTTAGAGTTTGAATGTGGGGGTTCAACACCAAACTTAGAATTTGGTTGTGGCCTCCCAACACCAAACTTAGAGGTTGGCTGTGGGGGCTTTGTTTGACTCTGTTTTAAGAGAAGCTCTTCATGCTTCCTCTCCATGGTTACAGAGGGATATCCTTGAGCCTTAAACACAAAGGATTCTTCATTCACTTGAATGATCAATTCTCCTCTGTCAACATCAATCACAGCCTTTGCTGTGGCTAGGAAGGGTATGCCAAGGATGATGAATTCATCCATGCACTTCCCAGTCTCTAGGACCATGAAATCAGCAGGGATTTAATGGTTTTCAACTTTTACCAGAACATCCTTTACAAGTCCATAAGCTTGTTTTCTTGAATTGTCTGCCATCTCTAGTGAGATTTTTGCAGCTTGCACCTCAAAGATCCCTAGCTTCTCCATTACAGAGAGAGGCATGAGGTTTATGCTTGACCCTAGGTCACACAAAGCCTTCTTGAAGGTCATGGTGCCTACTGTACAAGGTATTGAGAACTTCCTAGGGTCCTGTCTCTTTTGAGGTAATCTCTGCCTAGTCAAGTCATCTAGTTCTTTGGTGAGCAAAGGGAGTTCATCCTCCCAAGTCTCATTACCAAATAACTTGTCATTTAGCTTCATGATTGCTCCAAGGTACTTAGCAACTTGCTCTTCAGTGACATCTTCGTCCTCTTCAGAGGAAGAATACTCATCAGAGCTCATGAATGGCAGAAGTAAATCCAATGGAATCTCTATGGTCTCATTGTGAGCCTTAGATTCCTATGGTTCCTCATTAGGGAACTCATTGGAGGCCAGTGGACATCCATTGAGGTCTTTCTCAGTGGCGTTCACTGCCTCTTTCTCCTCTCCAAATTCGGCCATGTTGATGGCCTTGCACTCTCCTTTTGGATTCTCTTCTGTATTGCTTGGAAGAGTACTCGGAGGGAGTTTAGTAACTTTCTTACTCAGCTGACCCACTTGTGCCTCCAAGTTTCTAACGGAGGACCTTGTTTCAGTCATGAAACTTTGAGTGGTTTTGATTAGATCAGAGACTATGGTTGCTAAGTCAGAGTGGCTCTGCTTAGAATTCTCTGTCTGTTGATGAGAAGATGATGGAAAAGGCTTGTCATTGCTAAACCTGTTTCTTCCACCATTATTGTTATTGAAACCTTGTTGAGGTCTCTGTTGATCCTTCCATGAGAGATTTGGATGATTTCTCCATGAAGGATTATAGGTGTTTCCATAGGGTTCTCCCATGTAATTCACTTCTTCCATTGATGGGTTCTCAGGATCATAAGCGTCTTCCTCAGATGAAGCATCCTTAGTACTGCCTGGTGCAGTGATGCGCTATAACTGGGTATAGCTACGATTAAGGGAAATTGCACAATCGGCAAAATTCCTTCCGGCAAGTGCACCGGTTATTGTCAAGTAAAAACTCACAATAGAGTGAGGTCGAATCCCACAAGGATTGGTTGAATGAGCAATTCGAATTAGAAGTTTGATTAGTTGAGCGGAATCAAGAATTGGGTATGAATTGCATAAAGTAAATTGGCGGGAAATGTAAATTGCAAGGAATTGAAATGACTAAATCTTAAATTGCGAGAATTAAAGTGCGAGAAGTTAAATTGCTGAAATTAAAAGGGAATTGGGGTGATTGCATGAATTGAAATTTTGCAGAAGGTAAATAGAAAGGGATAGATCAGAGAGATGGGAGTTCATTGGGTGTTAGGAGATATTGAGATCTCCGAATCAAAACATTTTATCTCTTCCTCAACCAATGCATTCATTGAATTTTGCTTGGCAATCTTATATGATTGGATCCCAATCCCTTGGCTCACCAATTCTCTCTAAAAACAAACAAATTCCCAATCCCTTGGTTTAAATGTTCATAAGAAGAGATGAAGCTTGATCACTGATTATACCACACAGCTTCATGGACCACAATTTGGTAGGATTACATGTCACAATATCCATCCAAACCCCAATCCAATTCACTGTGAGAAAGCTTCTCTAGCATGAATCCATCATTCCTTTCCCAAGGTTCCGAAGGATTCCAATTATGGGTAATTTCTTTCCCAAGACAACTACCCAATGGAATTAGATCGAGAAGCTTTCTAACAAAATTCAAGAGAAAAGATTGAAGAAGAAGATAAAACTATTATTGATTCATTGAATTACAATAGAGCTCCCTAACCCAATGAAAGGGGTTTAGTGAGTCATAGCTCAGAATTCAATTACACAATATGAAAAGTTCTAAAGTGTCAAAAGATGTCCTAACTAACTTCAATTCTATCCTATTTATACACTTCCTAAATTGAGCTTCTGTTGTGTTTCTTAGGCATTGAGGCCTTTTCCTTGATTTCCTTTTGCTTTAGGCTTATGGTCCATAATTCTGATGAGGCTGTGATCCCATTCTGTAACATTCATTGAGAAAACTTAGTGATAAACAAGTAATGACACAAGTCTCAACAATTTGAAGTTCCAGACTCATCAATTCTTTAGGCCCAATCCCATAAACCATGATATTCAATTGGGTTTCATGCCATAATAAGTTTAAGTTAATATTTGTGCTCAATTGCTAACTTAAACTTCAATATAATTGGCCCAGAAACCTTTTCCAATAGTGGTGTTTAAGTTGAAGTTTAAGTTTCAGTTTAAGGTCAAACTAAAACTTAAACGTGGAATTGGAAGAAAGCACCCCAGGAGTGTACATAGTCGAACACGTTTAACCTCCAGTTTAAGGTTAAACTGGAGGTTAAAATTGGAAATGAAGAAAACAAGCTCTGGAGGCAATTAGGATCGAACACGTTTAACCTCCAGTTTGAGGTTAAACTGGAGGTTAAACTTGGAAATGAAGAAAGCAACCCCTGGAGGCCATTTGGGTCGAACACGTTTGACCTCCAGTTTGAGGTTAAACTGGAGGTTAAACTTGGAAATGAAGAACACACCCTGGAGGAGAATGACCATCGAACACGTTTAACCTCCAGTTTGAGGTTAAACTGGAGGTTAAACGTGGAACTCTCCTGGTGCCTCTCTTGCTTCTGGCGTTTAACCTCCAGTTTGAGGTCAAACTGGAGGTTAAACGTGGAAATACTACTTGGTGAGGAGAAAGTGTCGAACACGTTTAACCTCAGTTGCATTGTCCACCCCATACTTCTATACATCTTTGGAAAGCTCTGGATGTCTACTTTCCAATGCAATTTGAAGCGCATCATTTGGAGTTCTACAACTCGAGTTATACTCCATGGAAGGTGAAGAGGTCAGTTGGCCTGATTGCATGTTGGTACTATGCTCTTCTATGCACATTACGGGGCTGTTTTCTCCCTCAATTTTTAGTATCCACCATGCATGCCATATATGCTTGGAAAGCTCTAGATGTCTTCTTTCCAATGCATTTTGAATCACCTCATTTGGAGTTTTGTAGCTCAAGTTATTTATGTTTGAAGAAGGCATGGTCAAGCTGTTCCATATAACACGTTTAAGCTCCAGTTTGAGGTCAAACTGGAGCTTAAACGTGAAAATGGCTTCCTGGTGCCTCATATAGTTCGAACACGTTTAACCTCCAGTTTGAGGTCAAACTGGAGGTTAAACGTGGAATCACTCCCTTGGTGCCATTCTCATTCTGGCGTTTAACCTTCAGTTTGAGGTTAAACTGGAGGTTAAACGCCAGTTTCCTCTTTTCTCAGCTTTCATGATTCTGGCGTTTAACCTTCAGTTTAACCTTAAACTGAAGGTTAAACGCCACTTTCAGCATTTGGTGCATTCCTTATTCTGGCGTTTAACTTCCAGTTTAAGGTTAAACTGGAGGTTAAACGCCACTTTCACATTGTATGGATTGGCACATATGATCTTCAAGCTTCCTTTGTTGATTTTGTTGCTTCCTTGCCTATCCTCTTCTTCCCTGAAATCATCCACACAATTGCATCAAAGTCTTGCAAAAATTCATGAGAATTCTTCCATTCATAGCATTCAAGTAATATAACTAAAAACTCATGGAATTTGCATCAAAATCACACTGTTTGGATGATTCATTACTTTGTTGTTCATTTAACCATTCTTGGTTACTTTAAGCTCAAGAAAATGCATAAAACAACTAAAACTAACAGAAAAATGCTAGTGAAACTAGCCTAAGATGCCTTGGCATCACAACACCAAACTTAATACTTGCTTGTCCCTAAGCAAGTCCTGAGTTATTTGAGAAGAAAGTATGAAACAAAAAGCAATTACATTGGTTATATTAGCAACATTTGAAGTTCATCAGAAGGGTTTTATGCAGAAAGTTGCAGCATCACTTTTTCATTCTTATTAAGTAGAATTATCACTTTTTCATTGCATCCATCAAACACTGCTATGGCCTCTTGTTATTCTTATGTCTTTGGCACATTTTCCTTTCTTTGTTTTTCTTTTTCTTAGAGCTCTTTTGCTCCTTGTTTGCTCAGTGTCATGTGTTGCACAAGCCTTTGGCATTTTCTTTTTCTTATCAGTGCATTGCACATATCCACTACAGGCATTTTAATTCACATTTCTTCTTGAGACATTGGTGCCCAGTACCTCTTTGTGTGACTAAATGTTTTGTATTTAGGTTGCTCTTGATAATGGACTTTTGGTTGATAATCCCGGGTTAGTTAACCCAAGTTACCAAGTGTTGAAACACTCCTCAGAACCTATTCATCCAAGCATATCCTTAATACATAAACACCACAGGCATTTGTCTCAGAAGTTCAAACCATTGGTGCCTAGCTTATTTTCTTAATTTTCTTGCTTTTTGGTTGCCCTTTTTCAGTGGCTTTTTCTTCTTCTTTTTCTTTCTTTTTCATGGCCAAAGACATTTATTCATCAAGATCCATAGACAGTATACAACTTCTACACAAAATATTGATAATTCTACACTAAATTTCAGTGAGCTGACTAAACAATCAAGCATGCATACCACCACTTAATTCTACTTGATTTGTTACTAAATGAGCCAAGTTACTTTTGTTCAAACTTTTCTTTTATTTTTGGAAACAGAACAAGCATGGCAAGCAATTTGTTTAAGAAGGTGAAGTTATATCCAAACATCTAGGCATTCACTTTATTCAAAGCAGTAAACCAACACTCCTACAAAATGACTTCACATTCCAGAAAGATTCAACCATTACAGTTTAAACCAGAACAAGCATGCTTTTGTTTGCCTTTTAAAGAATGGTCAAGGAACAACACCACCTTGTGAAATTTCTTGTTTTCTCCTTGTTGCCAGGAAACAATTTGATTTCTCCTTCTTCTCCTAGTTGTTGCTTCATGTTCTTTCTGAGATCCTTGTTTCCTTTCCTGCAAAGAGTGATGAAGTTGCTTGCTTCTCAAGCACTTGAGTGGTTAGCTCAACTATGTATGGGCAAGTGTCTGAGTCTTAAGTTGGTGTGGGAACACCAAACTTAATCTCCTACTTACTCCTCTGCTCTTTGAATCCTTGAATTCTTCTTGGAATGAAGTTGCTGCTAAGGATTTTAAGCATTTCTGTGATTGCTTAGAATGGTTATTCCTTTCATATAATTCAAAGGTTGTTGTGTTCAGTTGATCTTTATGGTGGAACACCAAACTTAGAGTTACACATTCCCCTTTGAATTATTGATCCACGAATTCATTGTTTGGTGTGAAACACCAAACTTAATTCTTTGCAATGCACAGAAACGACTTCACCTTTTTATTGAAACAATTAAAAGAAACAGCAAAAGAGTATTACCTCAGGTTGGGTTGCCTCCCAACAAGCGCTTCTTTAACGTCATTAGCTTGACGGTTGTCCTTTGTTAGGGTGGATTGTAGTGCTTGATGTCCTCTCCTCTCACCATGAAAACGTCCCCATTTGATTCCTTCATGATTTCCAAATGTTCCATAGAAAGAACTTTCCTGATTGTGAACACTTGAGGGAGCTGGGAAGGAATGGGTTTGAGGCCAGGTGGGATTGGCAGATAATGACTTGATATCACTTTATCTCCCGGAGAGAAACCTTCAGTGGGAATTTTCTTGTTTCTCCACCCTCTTGGCAATTTCTTTACAATTCTTCCCTCTTTCTTGAGGATTTCTTCATTGACCCTTATGCCAGGAGGATCCTTCTGATCTGTTTCTATTGATTCTTGTGGCTTTAACTCTTGCAATTCTTGTTTGCCTTCCAAGGACTGTTTCAGAGTTTCAGCTGCTAGATTGCTTTCCTCCAAACACAGATGGCTACTATCATCCTTAGGCTTTTCAGATTCTGGTTCAGGCTCAGATGCAGGTTTGAAAACATGGAAAATGAGTTGTTCATCATGTATTCTCAAAATTAGCTCTCCTTGTTCTACATCTATAAGCGCTCTGGTAGTGGCTAGAAATGGCCTTCCCAGAATGATAGGGTGTAGGTAGCTTTCCTCCATGTCCAAAATGACAAAGTCTGTGGGGAAGAAATAATTTCCCACTTTCACCAGCACATTCTCAACTACCCCTTCAGCTTGCTTCTGAGTTTTGTCAGCCAGTTGTATGATTACATCAGTGGATCTCACCTCATTCAGTTGTAGCCTCTTCATAAGAGTCAGAGGCATCACATTTATGCTAGCTCCTAGATCACAGAATCCTCTGTCAATTTTTGTTTCCCCTATGATGCAGGGGATATGAAAACTTCCTGGGTCTGTTTTCTTAGAGACTATGTCCTTCTTGATGAGGGCACTGCATTCTTTGTTCATTATTACAGTTTGTCCTCCCTTCAAAACTCTTTTCTTGCTCAGCAATTCCTTCAAATACTTGATGTGTGTAGGCATCTGCTGGAGAATCTCAAGAAAGGGAATATTGATATGGAGAGACTTAAATGTCTCTAGGAACCTTGAGTATGTTTTCCCTTTTTCACCTCCTCCTAACCTCTGAGGAAATGGTGCTTTTGGTTTGTATGTTCCCAGCATACCTTCCTTTTGCAATTCTTTGGCTTGCTCCATTCCACTTTCCTGCTTAGCTTCTTCCACACTGTCTTTCAGGATTTCTGCCTCCTTTTCTGAGGGTCTGATTCCTTCTTCTTCTGAGACTTCCTTCAATGTGGTGATGGCCTTGCATTCTTCCCATGTCACTCCCTTTTGTTCCCCTTTAGGATTCTTTTCTGTGTCACTAGGGAACACTGCAGTTGACTTGGGGGCCTGTTGAGAAAGTTCTCCTACTCGAGCCTCCATCCACTTGAGTTTTTCGCCATGGTTCCTTAAGGTCGATCTCACATCGTCCCTAAAACTTTTCAACTCACTTATGTCCTGACCCATGTTTACTAACCTTCCTTCTATCCTGTTTAATTGATCTTGAAATTGTTGGTTCGGATTAGGTTGGTCAGGTTGGTTATTTTGGCCATGATATGGTGGTTGGGAGTAAGTGTTTTGTGTGGCTTGGTATGATCTTTGGTTGGAGTTTTGGTATGTGGAATTGTTATGTTGGTTGTGGTTGTAAGGTTTGTGGTTTTGTGGTTGGCTTTGCTGGTTTCCCCACCCAAAGTTTGGGTGGTTTTTCCATCCTGGGTTGTAAGTGTTGGAATGTGGATCATATGATTGCCTTTGTTGGTTTCCCACGTAGTTGGCCTCTTCCCAATCACCTCCTTCTTTCTCTTGATCTTGTGTGTGTATTGCAGCCACTTGCTTTGTGTCTAATTTCCTGGTGAGCTCTGCTAGTTGCTTGGCAAACACCTTGTTTTGGGCTAGAATTGTATCAACATGGTTCAGCTCCATGACTCCCTTAGTGTTGTGCCTCTCTGAAGCATAGTAGTATTCATTCTCAGCCACTGTCTCAATCACTTTAATGGCTTCTTCCACAGTCTTTTTCCTGTTCAATGAACCTCCTGATGAATGATCTACAGCCTTCCTTGATTCATAAGAAAGTCCATCATAGAAAATATGCAATTGCACCCAGTCAGGGAACATGTTTGGTGGGCATTTCCTTGTCAACTCTTTGAACCTCTCCCATGCCTCGTAGAGCGTCTCACCATCTTGTTGTCTAAAAGTCTGAACCTCAGATCAAAGCCTATTGATCTTTTGTAGGGGGTAGAAACGTGCCAGAAACTTGCTCTCCACCTCATCCCAGGTTGTTAGGCTGTCCCTTGGAAATGATTCCAGCCACTTAGCTGCCTTGTCCCTAAGTGAAAATGGGAACAAGAGCAGTTTATAGGCATCTTCCTGGACTCCATTGGACTTCACAGTGTCACAAATTCTCAGGAATTTTGTGAGATGTTGGTTGGGATCTTCATTAGCACTTCCACCAAATGAACAATGATCCTCCACCAATGATATGAGCTGTGGTTTGAGTTCAAAATTGTTGGCCTGAATGGGTGGTTTCTGAATGCTGCTACCACAATTCCCAGAGGTTGGGTTTATGTATGAACCAAGAACCCTCCTCTCAGGAATGGCATTGTTTCTATCATCCCTCTCATGGTTGTGAACTTCTCTATCCATGTTGAGATCTAGAGCTTCCTCAAAGTTGTCCTCAGATTCTCCCTCAGATTCTTCTTCTCTCAGTACCCACTTCCTTCTTGCTTCCCTTCTAAGTCTATGAAGGGTCCTCTCTGGTTCGGTATATGGGGGAGTTGATGTCTCTCCTCTCCTACCTGTCATACAAGAACACACCACAAGCAACAAACAAGTGGAATACTCTTGGTTACTGGAAGAGTATGGTTAGAGCAATTGAGGAATTAATTCAAATAGTTAGTGGGTCAGTGAGTTAGTTGCTTGAATTTAAAGACATAAAGAAAGAAAAAGCAAATAACAGAGTGCAGGAATTAAAATCAACAAGTAACTTGCACTAAATTAACAAAACAAGAAAAATGCTCAATCTAGTTAACTTCCAATTGGAGAATTGTCAATCGAAAACCAATCCCCGGCAACGGCGCCATAAACTTGATGCGCTATAACTGGGTATAGCTACGATTAAGGGAAATTGCACAATCGGCAAAATTTCTTCCGGCAAGTGCACCGGTTATCGTCAAGTAAAAACTCACAATAGAGTGAGGTCGAATCCCACAAGGATTGGTTGAATGAGCAATTCGAATTAGAAGTTTGATTAGTTGAGCGGAATCAAGAATTGGGTATGAATTGCATAAAGTAAATTGGCGGGAAATGTAAATTGCAAGGAATTGAAATGACTAAATCTTAAATTGCAAGAATTAAAGTGCGAGAAGTTAAATTGCTGAAATTAAAAGGGAATTGGGGTGATTGCATGAATTGAAATTTTGCAGAAGGTAAATAGAAAGGGATAGATCAGAGAGATGGGAGTTCATTGGGTGTTAGGAGATATTGAGATCTCCGAATCAAAACATTTTATCTCTTCCTCAACCAATGCATTCATTGAATTTTGCTTGGCAATCTTATATGATTGGATCCCAATCCCTTGGCTCACCAATTCTCTCTAAAAACAAACAAATTCCCAATCCCTTGGTTTAAATGTTCATAAGAAGAGATGAAGCTTGATCACTGATTATACCACACAGCTTCATGGACCACAATTTGGTAGGATTACATGTCACAATATCCATCCAAACCCCAATCCAATTCACTGTGAGAAAGCTTCTCTAGCATGAATCCATCATTCCTTTCCCAAGGTTCCGAAGGATTCCAATTATGGGTAATTTCTTTCCCAAGACAACTACCCAATGGAATTAGATCGAGAAGCTTTCTAACAAAATTCAAGAGAAAAGATTGAAGAAGAAGATAAAACTATTATTGATTCATTGAATTACAATAGAGCTCCCTAACCCAATGAAAGGGGTTTAGTGAGTCATAGCTCAGAATTCAATTACACAATATGAAAAGTTCTAAAGTGTCAAAAGATGTCCTAACTAACTTCAATTCTATCCTATTTATACACTTCCTAAATTGAGCTTCTGTTGTGTTTCTTGGGCTTTGAGGCCTTTTCCTTGATTTCCTTTTGCTTTAGGCTTATGGTCCATAATCCTGATGAGGCTGTGATCCCATTCTGTAACATTCATTGAGCAAACTTAGTGATAAACAAGTAATGACACAAGTCTCAACAATTTGAAGTTCCAGACTCATCAATTCTTTAGGCCCAATCCCATAAACCATGATATTCAATTGGGTTTCATGCCATAATAAGTTTAAGTTAATATTTGTGCTCAATTGCTAACTTAAACTTCAATATAATTGGCCCAGAAACCTTTTCCAATAGTGGTGTTTAAGTTGAAGTTTAAGTTTCAGTTTAAGGTCAAACTAAAACTTAAACGTGGAATTGGAAGAAAGCACCCCAGGAGTGTACATAGTCGAACACGTTTAACCTCCAGTTTAAGGTTAAACTGGAGGTTAAACTTGGAAATGAAGAAAACAAGCTCTGGAGGCAATTAGGATCGAACACGTTTAACCTCCAGTTTGAGGTTAAACTGGAGGTTAAACTTGGAAATGAAGAAAGCAACCCCTGGAGGCCATTTGGGTCGAACACGTTTAACCTCCAGTTTGAGGTTAAACTGGAGGTTAAACTTGGAAATGAAGAACACACCCTGGAGGAGAATGACCATCGAACACGTTTAACCTCCAGTTTGAGGTTAAACTGGAGGTTAAACGTGGAACTCTCCTGGTGCCTCTCTTGCTTCTGGCGTTTAACCTCCAGTTTGAGGTCAAACTGGAGGTTAAACGTGGAAATACTACTTGGTGAGGAGAAAGTGTCGAACACGTTTAACCTCAGTTGCATTGTCCACCCCATACTTCTATACATCTTTGGAAAGCTCTGGATGTCTACTTTCCAATGCAATTTGAAGCGCATCATTTGGAGTTCTACAACTCGAGTTATACTCCATGGAAGGTGAAGAGGTCAGCTGGCCTGATTGCATGTTGGTACTATGCTCTTCTATGCACATTACGGGGCTGTTTTCTCCCTCAATTTTTAGTATCCACCATGCATGCCATATATGCTTGGAAAGCTCTAGATGTCTTCTTTCCAATGCATTTTGAATCACCTCATTTGGAGTTTTGTAGCCAAGTTATTTATGTTTGAAGAAGGCATGGTCAAGCTGTTCCATATAACACGTTTAAGCTCCAGTTTGAGGTCAAACTGGAGCTTAAACGTGAAAATGGCTTCCTGGTGCCTCATATAGTTCGAACACGTTTAACCTCCAGTTTGAGGTCAAACTGGAGGTTAAACGTGGAATCACTCCCTTGGTGCCATTCTCATTCTGGCGTTTAACCTTCAGTTTGAGGTTAAACTGGAGGTTAAACGCCAGTTTCCTCTTTTCTCAGCTTTCATGATTCTGGCGTTTAACCTTCAGTTTAACCTTAAACTGAAGGTTAAACGCCACTTTCAGCATTTGGTGCATTCCTTATTCTGGTGTTTAACTTCCAGTTTAAGGTTAAACTGGAGGTTAAACGCCACTTTCACATTGTATGGTTTGGCACATATGATCTTCAAGCTTCCTTTGTTGATTTTGTTGCTTCCTTGCCTAGCCTCTTCTTCCCTGAAATCATCCACACAATTGCATCAAAGTCTTGCAAAAATTCATGAGAATTATTCCATTCATAGCATTCAAGTAATATAACTAAAAACTCATGGAATTTGCATCAAAATCACACTGTTTGGATGATTCATTACTTTGTTGTTCATTTAACCATTCTTGGTTACTTTAAGCTCAAGAAAATGCATAAAACAACTAAAACTAACAGAAAAATGCTAGTGAAACTAGCCTAAGATGCCTTGGCATCACGCAGCTTACATTCCAGACAGACTTTGAGAAATCATATTGACTTGCTGAGTCAATATTTTGTTCTGAGCCAATATGGCATTCAGAGTATCAATCTCAAGAACTCCTTTCTTCTGATTCGTCCCATTGTTCACAGGATTCCTTTCAGACGTATACATGAATTGGTTATTTGTAACCATTTCAATGAGTTCTTGAGCTTCTGCAGGCGTCTTCTTCAGATGAAGAGATCCTCCAGCAGAGCTGTCCAATGACATCTTGGACAGTTCAGACAGACCATCATAGAAGATACCTATGATGCTCCATTCAGAAAGCATGTCAGATGGACACTTTCTGATCAATTGTTTGTATCTTTCCCAAGCTTCATAGAGGGATTCACCTTCCTTCTGTCTGAAGGCTTGGACTTCCACTCTAAGCTTACTCAATTTTTGAGGTGGAAAGAACTTTGCCAAGAAGGCATTGACTAGTTTTTCCCAAGAGTTCAGACTTTCTTTAGGTTGTGTGTCCAACCATATCCTAGCTCTGTCTCTTACAGCAAAAGGGAATAGCATAAGTCTGTAGACCTCAGGGTCAACCCCATTGGTCTTGATAGTGTCACAGATTTGCAAGAATTCAGCTAAAAACTGATAAGGATCTTCCAATGGAAGTCCATGGAACTTGCAATTCTGTTGCATTAGAGAAACTAATTGAGGCTTAAGCTCAAAGTTGTTTGCTCCAATGGCAGGGATAGAGATGCTTCTCCCATAGAAGTCAGGAGTAGGTGCAGTAAAGTCACCCAGCACCTTCCTTGCATTGTTGGCATTGTTGTTATTTTCGGCTGCCATGTCTTCTTCTTGTTTGAAGATTTCTGTTAGGTCCTCTACAGAGAGTAGTGCTTTAGCTTCTCTTAGCTTTTGCTTCAAGGTCCTTTCAGGTTCAGGGTCAGCCTCAACAAGAATGCTTTTGTCTTTGCTCCTGCTCATATGAAAGAGAAGAAAACAAAAAAATATGGAATCCTCTATGTCACAGTATAGAGATTCCTTGAGGTGTCAGAGGAAAAGAAGAATAGAAGGAAGGGGTAGAAGAAGAAGAATTCGAACTTATCAAAAGAGATGGAGTTCGAATTGTTGATGGTGGAGGAGTGTTAGTCCATAAATAGAAGGATGTGAGAAGAGGGGAAGAAATTTTCGAAAATTAAGGTGAATTAATTAAAAGAATTTTTGAAAAATGGTAAATGATTTTCGAAAAATAAGATTGGGAAAGAAATACAGTGATTTTTGAAAAAGATTTTGAAATTAGAAATAAAAAAGATATGATTGAAAAAAAACAATTTAAAAAGATTTGATTTTTAAAATCAATGACTTGGCTAACAAGAAAAGATATGATTCAAACATTAAACCTTTCTCAACAGAAAAGGAAACATACTTGAAATGTTGAATCAAATCATTAATTGTTAGCAAGTATTTTTGAAAATGGAAAGAAATTGATTTTGAAAATATATGATTGAAAAGATATGATTTGAAAAAGATTTGATTTTGAAAAATTATGGAAACTTGAAAAAAATTGAATTAAAAACAAAATCTTCCCTCTTGTGCCATCCTGGCGTTAAACGCCCAGAATGGTATACATTCTGGCGTTTAACGCCCAAAATACTACCCTTTTGGGCATTAAACGCCCAGCCAGGTACCTTGGCTGGCGTTTAAACGCCAGTTTTCCTTCCTCACTAGGCATTTTGAACGCCCGGCTTTTTCTGTGTAATTCCTCTGCTGTATGTTCTGAATCTTCAATTCTCTGTATTATTGACTTGAAAAGACACAAATTAAAAAATTTTTTTTTAATCTTTAATAATGAGGAATAATCAAAATGCAACTAAAATCAAATAAACAATGCATGCAAGACACCAAACTTAGAAGTTTGTATACTACTGACACTAACAAATTGAGAATGCATATGAGAAACAACAAAACACACAAAACAAGAGAATTTAAAGATCAGAGCAAGCAAATCATCAAGAACAACTTGAAGATCAATGAAGACACATGAATGAATTCGAAAAATGCAAGGAGAACAGAAATATGCAATTGACACCAAACTCAAAATGAGACACTAGACTCAAACAAGAAACATAAAAATATTTTTGATTTTAAGATTTTATAATTTTTTTTGGATTTTTTTCGAAAATTATATGGAAAAGAAAATAAAGGATTCAAAATTTTTAATGAGAATTCGAGGAATCATGCAATGTTAGTCTAAAGCTTTAGTCTAAAGAAATTAGACATGGCTAGCCAAGCTTCAGCATGACATTGCATTCAAGAGCTAAATTTATGAGAATCAATCAGCTTTGGTGATGATGAAAACATTACCTTGAAACACTAGAATTCATTCTTAAAAATTCTGAAAAATACCTAATCTAAGCAACAAGATGAACCGTCAGTTGTCCAAACTCAAACAATCCCCGGCAACGGCGCCAAAAACTTGGTGTTGTTGCCGGATCAAAACTTGGCACTGTTATTGCAGGGAACAAATGCGAAACTGTAGTTAGGACATTTAAATCCCCGGCAATGGCGCCAAAAACTTGGTGCATGAAATTGTGATCATCAATGGCGCCATCAACATGGTACGCACAATTGCAATCTCAACTCTTTATCACAACTTCGCACAACTAACCAGCAAGTGCACTGGGTCGTCCAAGTAATAAACCTTATGCGAGTAAGGGTCGATCCCACGGAGATTGTTGGTATGAAGCAAGCTATGGTCATCTTGTAAATCTCAGTCAAACGGATTCAAATGGTTATGGATGATTTATGAATAAAGCATAAAATAAAGATAGAAATACTTATGTAATTCATTGGTGAGAATTTCAGATAAGTGTATGGAGATGCTTTGTCCCTTCCGTCTCTCTGCTTTCCTACTGTCTTCATCCAATCCTTCTTACTCCTTTCCATGGCAAGCTGTATGTTGGGCATCACCGTTGTTAATGGCTACAGTCCCGTCCTCTCAGTGAAAATGTTCAACGCGCTCTGTCACAGCACGGCTATTCAGCTGTCGGTTCTCGATCATGTCAGAATAGAATCCAGTGATTCTTTTGCGTCTGTCACTAACGCCCCACAATCGCGAGTTTGAAGCTCGTCACAGTCATTCAATCCTTGAATCCTACTCAGAATACCACAGACAAGGTTTAGACCTTCCGGATTCTCTTGAATGTCGCCATCAATTCTAGCTTATACCACGAAGACTCTGATTAAGGAATCTAAGAGATATCCACTCAATCTAAGGTAGAACGGAGGTAGTTGTCAGGCACACGTTCATAGGTGAGAATGATGATGAGTGTCACGGATCATCACATTCATCAAGTTGAGGAACAAGTGATATCGTAGAACAAGAATAAGCTGAATTGAATAGAAGAACAATTGTAATTGCATTAATACTCGAGGTACAGCAGAGCTCCACACCTTAATCTATGGTGTGTAGAAACTCCACCGTTGAAAATACATAAGAACAAGATCTAGGCATGGCCGAATGGCCAGCCTCCCAAAGAGGGTTCAATCATAAAAACATGATCAAAAGATGATCCAAAGATCTAAAGTGATCAAAAGATGAAAATACAATAGCAAAAGGTCCTATTTGTAGAAAACTAGTAGCTTAGGGTTTACAAAGATGAGAAAATGACATAAAAATCCACTTCCGGGCCCACTTGGTGTGTGCTTGGGCTGAGCATTGAAGCATTTTCGTGTAGAGACTTTTCTTGGAGTTAAACGCCAGCTTTTGTGCCAGTTTGGGCGTTTAACTCCCATTCTTGTGCCAGTTCCGGCGTTAAACGCCAGAATTCTTGAGCTGACATGGAACACCTGTTTGGGCCATCAAATCTCAGACAAAGTATGAACTATTATACATTGCTGGAAAGCCCAGGGTGTCTACTTTCCAACGCAATTGAGAGAGCGGCAATTGGGCTTCTGTAGTTCCAGAAAATCTACTTCGAGTGCAGGGAGGTCAGAAACCAAAAGCATCTGCAGTCCTTTTTAGCCTCTGAATCAGATTTTTGCTCAGGTCCCTCAATTTCAGCCAGAAAATACCTGAAATCACAGAAAAACACACAAACTCATAGTAAAGTCCAAAAAAGTGAATTTTAACTAAAAACTAATAAAAGTATACTAAAAACTAACTAAAACATACTAAAAATAATGCCAAAAAGCGTATAAATTATCTGCTCATCATAGGGCATCACCGTTGTCAATGGCTACATCCCATCCTCTTAGTAAAAAAGGTCCAAATGCTCTGTCACAGCACGGCTAATCATCTGTTGGTTCTCAATCAGGTTGGAATAAAATTTAGTGATTCTTTTGCGTCTGTCACTAACGCCCAGCCTTCAGGAGTTTGAAGCTTGTCACAATCATTCAATACCGGAATCCTACTCGGAATACCACAGATAAGGTTAGACTTTTTGGATTCCCATGAATGCTGCCATCAATTCTAGCTTATACCACGAAGATTCTGATTAAGGAATCCAAGAGATATGCGCGCGGTCTAAGGTAGAACGGAAGTGGTTGTCAGTCACGCGCGTTCATAGGTGAGAATGATGATGAGTGTCACAGATCATCACATTCATCAAGTTGAAGTGCAACAAATCTCTTAGAACAGGAATAAATCGAATTGAATAGAAAATAGTAGTAATTGCATTAAAACTTGAGGTACAGCAGAGCTCCACACCCTTAATCTATGGTGTGTAGAAACTCCACCGTTGAAAATACATAAGTGATGAAGGTCCAGGCATGGCCGAATGGCCAGCCCCCAAGATCTCAGAACTAAACGTCCAAAGATGTCTAATACACTAGTAAAAAAGTTCTATTTATACTAAACTAGCTACTAGGGTTTACATGAGTAAGTAATTGATGCATAAATCCACTTCCGGGGCCCACTTGGTGTATGTTTGGGCTGAGCTTGATCTATCCAGGAGCTGAGGCTTCTCTTGGAGTTGAACGCCAAGTTGTAACATGTTTTGGGCGTTCAACTCTGGTTTGTGACGTGTTTCTGGCGTTTGACTCCAGAATGCAACATGGAACTGGCGTTGAGCGCCCGTTTACGTCGTTAAATCTCGAATAAAGTATGGACTATTATATATTGCTGGAAAGCTCTAAATGTCAACTTTCCAAAGCCGTTAAAATCGCGCCATTTGGAGTTCTATGGCTCCAGAAAATCTGTTTCAAGTACAGGGAGGTCAGATTCCAACAGCATCAGCAGTCCTTTGTCAGCCTTTTATCAGAGTTTTGCTCAGGTCCCTCAATTTCAGCCAGAAAATGCCTGAAATCACAGAAAAACACACAAACTCATAGTAAAGTCCAATAATATGAATTTAGCATAAAAACTAATGAAAACATCCCTAAAAGTAACTAGATCAAACTAAAAACTACCTAAAAACAATGCCAAAAAGCGTATAAATTATCCGCTCATCAACCCCCCTAAACACCAAAAATTTTACTTCCTTGCCCTTTTTAAGATCAAAAGCCTATTCTTCATTATTCTTCATCACACTCAAAGTGTTCTTCGTGTTCTTCATAAATTCTTCAGATTCTTTCTCTGTTTTCACCCGTTTTTAAATCTTTTCAGCAACCGATTTTTACCAAAATTCAAAATAAAATTGCAGCCACCAAACCCCCATATTTTCCCCTTGATTACAACAGAAATTCAACCCCAATTTAAGGGTTAGGATTCGTTTTTCCAGCTGCACTCAAGAACATGTTTCATAGCTTGAATATCATCAAATTTCATCAAAATCTCAACAAACTTTCACCAAGAATAACTCATATAAGCAATCAATTTCAAGCATAACCAAATCATATCATCATCACACAACTCAAACCCAATTAATCAAGATTAATTTTACCAAACCCTACCTTGATTTGCTGCCTCAAATCTATTTATGCTTTTAGGTGTTCTTTTTGCACTTTTTCCTCCTAAAATAAATCAAGAACAACTTTGAATCCATAAAACCTCAACTGATCAAACCTTAATACATATGTTAGGAAGATATTTCTCACCATAAACGTGCTGGGAATTGAAGATTCTTGGCTCACAAGTCAAGCAAAGCAAGAGATCTAAGGAAGAACATCAAGAAAACACATGTTTAGTATGGTTTTCCTTGAAAACCTAATTGAAGAGGGAGGGAGACAGCCATCTCACCTTATTTACAGCCTTGATATGTTATATGTTTATGTAGAGATAGAAGAGAGGATCATGGTGGTGTAATCGGAGTTTTAATTTGAGTTTTAGTTCAGAAGAAATCAAGCTTTGATGATTAAGAACCAAGAATGTTTCTCTCTTTTCTTTCCCTCTTATTTTCGGTCATTCAAGGTGAAAATGAGTAGCTTGGAGTGTGTTGGGGGTGAGGGAAAAAAGTTCTTGATGATGATTGGCTAGTTTGGGAGGTGGTTCAAAAATATCTCAGGTGTATAATTACTAAAACTAGATGTATTAGAACATACACTTAAAACCACTTCTAGAGATTAATATCTGAGCTACTAGTATAAATGACACTAGTAACATGATTACTATGAGAATAGAACATGTAGGAAGAGATCTTAGCATTGCTAAAGTCATCAGAGAGTGCTGGTGCTAAGCTGCACCAGTAAATTGTGAACCCGGTTAAAGCAATTTCCTATATTTAAGTAAAACAGACCAGGTAACCTTATAATATCATTCAAGCATCTTCTAATACTAATATAATGATAATTTTATACTATTATCTCTCTTATCTCATGAATCGAGACCGGTTCATCAAACAGAGACTATTACGAAAACTAAAATCAAAACTCCAAACCAATACGGTTCAAAAACATGGTTCTTCATGATTGCGTTATCGAGATTGCCTCAGAAGAGGTTCTAGCTTAAGGATGACATAATGACAATGCGGATCGAGATTCTTGATGATACAGCAGAGGTGTTCCCTTTACTGATCCTTCGGAGAAATTCGTGCTTTCAGAAAAGATCTCACGTACTCGAAAAATGGGGTTGTTACACTAGTGACGTTAAAAGAGTGCTTGTTGAGAGGCAACCCAACCTTACTTAATTATATTTGTTTTATTTTGTTTTGTTTTTCTTTAAGAGTCAT
The DNA here is from genome assembly GCF_003086295.3 of Arachis hypogaea. Taxonomy (NCBI): domain Eukaryota; kingdom Viridiplantae; phylum Streptophyta; class Magnoliopsida; order Fabales; family Fabaceae; genus Arachis; species Arachis hypogaea. Next base: position 54,617,565 of record NC_092040.1, read on the forward strand.
ATCAGAACAGAGATAGAATTTTACAACAGAAAAAACAGAATGCTCTGGATGGAGTGTAAAAGTTGAACGCCAGCCAGGGAGCAGCCCCTGGGCATTCAAACGCTAGTGCAGAGAAGCAGAAAATCAGGATTCCCTAGTCTCTCAGGACCTGTGGGTCCCACATTATCTTTCACTTACCCCACCCATTCCCAATTACTCCCACACTTTCCCACAGACACTTCCTTATAAACCCTAGCCCAATCACATCCATACCACTTCCTCACGACCATCATAACTCCCACCAACCTTCACACACTTCAAAATCAAATCCCCCCCCCCCAAAATCCCACCCTATGGCCAAACCTTTCCCATATCCTGATAAACACCAATTTTGTGGTTTATCTTGTACTTAATTTGGGAGATTTTATCAACTTATCTCACATTTATTCAATGAAATAGCATTGTTTTGTAATTCTCCTTAAAAATTTGTGCTTATGTGTAAAAACATGATTTTAGGCCCTAAAATTGTTAATTTTAATTTACTTTAATTCTATTCGATGCCTTGATATGTTTGTTGAGTGATTTTAGGTTCATAAGACAAGTATTGGATGGAAGAAGTGAAGAGAAAAGCATGTAAAATTGAGAATTCATGAAGAAATGAGGAGTTGCAGAAATCTGTCAAGTGACGCATATACGAGGCCCATGCTTACGCGTGGAAGGGACATCTGCCAAATGGTGCATATACGTGACCCACCGTGCGCGTGGGAAGGAAATCTGCCAGGCGACGCGTACGCGTGACCCATGCGTACGCGTGACAAGCAGCACGTGACCAACTTAACAGAAAATGCTACGGGCGATTTCTGGACCTGCTGAAGCCCAATCCAACTCATTTCTGAAGTTATTTGATGTAGAATTCAAGAGGGAACAAGGGGGGAGCAATTAGTTTTGGATAGCATCATGTAGTTTAGTTTTCTAGAAAGAGAAGCTCCCTTTTCTCTCTAAAATTAGGGTTCTTAGGTCAATTGCATCCTGGATCTAGGTTTTAATCTCTTATTTTCATCTTGTTTTCTTTACAATTTCGTGTTCCTACATCTTAATTCTCTTAGTTTACATTGTTAATTTCCCTATTTTACTCTCTTTTATGTTCATGAACCCTTGTGGATTTAATTTCCTTTTAATGCAATTTTGTGTTTCCATGTCTTCTTATGTTTATCTTCATTATTATTGTTGATTCCTTGTTCATGTTAGCTGTGGGTTTTGTTAATTCTCGCAATTTATGATGTTTACTTTTATTGCACTCTAGGTGTTTGATGAAATGTTTTCACTAGCTTTTGAGTAGTTTCTTTACTCTTGGCCTAAGCTAAGGGAATTGAGTGACATTGAGTCATTGGGTCTCATTGAATTGGTGATTTGAGAACCCTTAGTGGTCAATTTGATAACCATTGACACTAGTCTACTACTAAGTCAATTGGTAGGCAGGATAGGACTTATGGATTGATGTTGGTCAAGCCATTTGACATACTTCAAGTATAGAAGTAGACTTAATGAGCTCGGTTCCTCATAATTGTCAATACATGGTTTGTAGACAAAGATGGTGATCTCAATTTCCAAGTCTTAGCCAAGAGTTCTTTTCCATTATTTTATTAGTTCTTATCATTTACTTTCTTGTTACTTACTTTTCTTGCCAATTACAAATCAAACCCCCTTGCTTTCTTCATAGCTAATAATTGATAACTTCATTGCAATTCCATGTGAGACGACCCGATGTTTAAATACTTTGGTTAATTCTTATTGGAGTTTGTACTTGTAACAACCGAAATCTTTAAAATTTGATTTTGAGTATTGTTAGTTGGTTGGGAACTATACTACCGACGGAATTATTTTGTGTGATTTTCCTAACCATACGATAATGCTCTTTCATACCCACTCCTATAAATACTTGGTGCACAAAATTGCAATCATACTTTTGTAATCCGCACAACTAACCAGCAAGTGCACTGGGTCGTCCAAGTAATACCTTACGTGAGTAAGGGTCGATCCCACGAAGATTGTTGGCTTGAAGCAAGCTATGGTTATCTTGTAACTCTTAGTCAGGATATAATATCAATAATGATTCTTAGTTTTAATTGTAAAAAATAAAAGAGCATGAAATAAATACTTATTATGCAGTAATGGAGAATATGTTGGAGTTTTGGAGATGCTTTGTCTTCTGAATTCCTGCAACATAATGCTTTCTCACTTTCAAACATGCAAGGCTCCTTCCATGGCAAACTGTATGTAGGGCGTCACTGTCGTTAATGGCTAATTCCCATCATCTCAGTGAAAATGGTCCAAATGCTCTGTCACAGTACGGCTAATCATCTGTCGGTTCTCGATCATGATGGAATAGAATCCATTGATACTTTTGCGTCTGTCACTACGCCCAACACTCGCGAGTTTGAAGCTTGTCACAGTCATCCAATCCCTGAATCCTACCCGGAATACCACAGATAAGGTTTAGACTTTCCGGATTCTCAAGGATGCTGCCAATGGATTCTAGCTTATACAACAAATATTCTGATTAAGGAATCTAAGAGATACTCATTCAATCTAATGTAGAATGGAGGTGTTTGTCAGACACACGTTCATGGGTTGAGAATGGTGATGACTGTCATGGATCATCACATCCATCACAGTTAAGTACAAATCAGCATCTTAGATAGAAATAAACGTATTTGAATGGAAAACAGATATTATTGCATTAATTCATCGAGATGCTGCAGAGCTCCTCACCCCCAACAATGGAGTTTAGAGACTCATGCCGTCAGAGAATACAAAACTCAGATCTAAAATGTCATGTGATACATAATAAGTCTCTAAAAGTTGTTTAAATACTAAACTAGTAACCTAGGTTTACAGAAAATGAATAAACTAAGATGGATAGTGCAGAAATCCACTTCTGGGGCCCACTTGGTGTGTGCTGGGGCTGAGACTTAAGCTTCTCATATGCCTGGACTATTTCTAGAGTTGAACGCCAAGTTGTAACCTGTTTCTGGCACTGAACTCCAACTTGCAACCTGTTTCTGGCGCTGAACGCCAGAATGCAACATGAAACTGGCGTTAAACGCCAGTTTACGTCCTTTATCTTCATGCAAAGTATAGACTATTACATATTTCTGAAAAGTCCTGGATGTCTACTTTCCAACCCAATTGAGAGTGCGCCATTTAGGCTTCTGTAGCTCCAAAAAATCTATTCCGAGTGCAGGGAGGTCAGAATCCAACAACATCAACAGTCCTTTTTCAGCCTAAATCAAATTTTTGCTCAGCTCCCTCAATTTTAGCCAGAAAATACATGAAATCATAGAAAAACACAAAAACTCATAGTAACGTCCAGAAATATGAATTTTTCCTAAAAACTAAAAAAATATATACTAAAAACTAACTAAAACACACTAAAAACTACATGAAATTACCCCCAAAATGCGTATAAAATATTCGCTCATCACAACACCAAACTTAAACTGTTGCTTGTCCCCAAGCAACTAGATAAATAAAATAGGATAAAAAGAAATTAAGAAGCAATGATATCTCAGAGTTTCAAGTGAAGCTCATATTCTAATTAGATGAGCAGGACTAGTAGCTTTTTGCTTCTGAACAGTTTTGGCATCTCACTTTATCCTTTGAAATTCAGAATGATTGGCATCCATAGGAACTCAGAATTCAAATATTATTATTGATTCTCCTAGTGTAGTATGTTGATTCTTGAACACAGTTACTTTATGAGTCTTGGCCGTGGCCCTAAGCACTTTGTTTTCCAGTATTACCATCGGATACATAAATGCCACAGACACATAACTGGGTGAACCTTTCAGATTGTGACTTAGCTTTGTTAAAGTCCCCAATTAAAGGTGTCCAGAGTTCTTAAGCACACTCATTTGCCTTCGATCACGACTTTAAACATTCAATCTCAAGTTTTTCACTTGGACCTACATGCCACAAGCACATGGTTAAGGACAACTTGATTTATCCGCTTAGGCCTGGATTTATTTCCTTGGGCCCTCCTGTCCATTGATGCTCAAAGCCTTGGATCCTTTTCACCCTTGCCTTTTAGTTTAAAGGGCTATTGGCTTTTTCTACCTCTTTTGCTTTTTTTTTTCACTGCTTTTTCTTGCTTCAAGAATCAATTTTATGATTTTTCAGATCAACAATAATATTTCTCTTGTTCATCATTCTTTTAGGAGCCAACAATTTTAACATTCATAAAATTCAATATAAAAAATATGCACTGTTCAAGCATTCATTCAGAAGACAAAAAGTGTTGCCACCACATATAAATAATTAGAATTTTCCTTATTAAGAACTCAAAAAATTATTGCCTCTTTATTCTAAAAATTCTACTATTTTATTCATGTTTGATGATGATGAAAAAAATAAATTATAGCTTACTTGGAGATAAAATCAAAATAGATATACTACTTACTACTCATATATAACTTTTAAGGTAAATTCCTATAAGAATAACTATCACAGAGTTAAAGCTAAGATTATGACTCAACAACCTTTATTTTGGGAAATAGATGTTCCTCTAGTCTGTGGGGTGCTTGGTTCTTCAAGAGATAGCTTTTGACGCTTCAGTTCCTTCAAGACATGCCTTTGCTCTTCTTGTTCCCCAAGTAGTTTGCAAAGCATGCTTTTTTGATTATTCTGTTCTTCCTTGATTTGGTCCATAGCTTCTTGCAACATGGCAACAGATGCTTCAAGATGCTCCCAGTATTCAATTTAGGGGATCTCCGGGAGGAATTCCTTTGCTCTCCTCTTGATGGGGTCATCCTGCACTTGTTGTTTTTCCATTGATATTTTGGTGATTGGTCGCTCAACTGAGATATACTCAGTTACTCCCATCTTCACTCCAGCATCTTTACATAGCATAGAGATTAAGCTTGGATAAGCCAATCTGGCATCTCTGGAGTTCTTGTTTGCAATTATGTAAAGTTCACACGAAATCAGCTGATGAACTTCCACTTCTCTTCCCAACATAATGCAATGGATCATCACTGCTCTTTTAATGGTGACTTCAGAGCGGTTGCTAGTGGGCAGTATAGTACGCCCAATGAAGTCCAGCCAGCCTCTGGCGACTGGTTTGAGATCTTCTCTCTTGAGTTGATTTGGGACTCCCTTGGTACTGGTTGTCCATTTGGTTCCAGGGAGGCATATGTCCTCTAGAATCTTGTCTAAGCCCTTATTTGTTCTCATCATTCTCCTATTAAAGGAGTCTGGGTCATCTTTCAGCTGAGGTAGCTTAAAGATCTCCCTGATTTTGTCAGGGTGGTTGTGAACAATCTTTCCTCTGACCAAGGTTCGATAGTCATAGAGGGCAGTTCCAGATATTCTCTGCTTGTCTGTTTGCCACAAGTTAGAGTAGAATTCCTGAACCATGTTTCTTCCCACCTTTGTTTCCGGATTAGCTAGGATTTCCCAGCTCCTGTTTCGAATTTTCTCTTGGATCTCCGGATATTCATCTTTTTTCAGATCAAATTTGACTTCTGGGATCACTGACCTTAGACCCATTATTTTGTAGTAATGGTCTGAATGTTCTTTGGTTAAGAACTTCCCTTGATTCCAAAGTGGTTTTGGAGTATTCTCTTTCTTGCCTCTTGGAGTGGTTTGCTTCCCCTTAGGAGCCATGATCTTAGTGGGTATGGCTTAGTGATCATGGATAAACACACCAAACTTAGAGGGTAGCTTGTCCTCAAGCAAAAGAAAGGAAAGGAGAGGGATAGAAGGATAGCCAAATTTGAATGGTGGAGGAATGGGGGGAAGCCGAATGGGATTTAAAGGGAGGGGGTGGGTTTTTGAAATTTTTGGAAAGGATAAGATAGAAGATATAATATGTGAAAGATAAGTATGATATGAAAAAGATATAATTTAAAATTAAAAAGTTTATGAAAGATAGTTGAAAAAGATAAATCTGAATTTTCATTTTGAAAAGAAAAGATTTGAGATGAATTTGAAAAGATAATTGAGTTATGAAAAAAATTTGAAAAGAAGTTGGATGAGATTTGAAAAAGATTAGTGTTTATGAATTAAGATATCTTTGATATCTTTGAAAAAGGGATTTTAGAAATTAGGATTAAAATTTTTGGAATTGAAGAATGAGAGGTTGTAACATGTTTATGCAAGAAATCATGGATTGAAACATAAAAATTGGAAAAAAATTGAGTTGAAAACGAACTCACCTCCTCCCCACAATCCTGGCGTTAAACGCCCAACCACTGCATGTTTTGGGCGTTTAACGCCCAATTGTAGCTTCTCCTGGGCGTTCAATGCCCAGCTGTTACTTTTAGCTGGCGTTGAACGCCAGAAACTCCTTTGTCACTGGGCGTTTTTTTAAACGCCAAGGACGCTGTAAATCTAGCGTTAAACGCCCAGAAGGTGCTTCTTTCTGGCGCTCAACTCCCAGAAGATGCTTCTTTCTGGCGTCTAACACCCAGATGGCTATCTCTACTGGCATTGAACGCCCAGTAGATGCTTCTTTTGGGCGTTCAACACCCGAAACAGCTCTTACTGGCTTTTTCGCACCAGTGAGCTTCTTTTTGCTGTTTTATCCTCTGAATCCTTCTGTAACTCTGTAAACTCAAGCAATTGCTATTTTACCTTGAAGACAATTGACATAAACCTGTAAAAATCAATTAATTAACAAATAAGCTTTGTAAATGGCTGGGTTGCCTCCCAGCAAGCGCTTCTTTATTGTCTTTAGCTGGACTATTACTGAGCTTTAATCAAGTCTCAGTTTTGAGCATTCTTGCTCAAAATTGCTTTTAAGATAATGTTTGACTCTCTGTCCATTAACAATGAACTTTTTGTTAGAATCATTATCATGAAACTCCACGTATCCATATGGTGACACACTTGTAAACACATATGGACCTCTCCACCGGGATTTCAGTTTCACGGGGAATAATCTGAGCCTAGAATTAAATAGCAGAACTTTCTGCCCTGGCTCAAAGACTCTGGTTGTCAGTTTCTTTTGCTTTCTCTTTGTAAATTATTGCATTTTCGAAAGCATTGAGTTTGAATTCCTCTAGCTCATTTAGCTGGAGCAATCATTTTTCTCCAATAAACTTGGCATCAAGGTTTAGGAATCTGGTTGCCCAATAGGCCTTATGTTCCAGTTCCACTGGCAAGTGACAAGCTTTTCCTTACACAAGCTGGTATGGAGAAGTTCCTATAGGAGTCTTGAATGCTGTTCTGTATGCCCACAGAGCATCATCCAAGCTTCTTGCCCAATCCCTTCTACGATTAATCACAGTCCGTTCCATGATTCTTTTAAGTTCTCTATTAGAGACTTTAGCTTGCCCATTTGTCTGTGGATGATTTGGAGTTGGCACCCTATGGCTAACTCCATATCGAACCAAAGTAGAGTAAAGCTGTTTATTGCAGAAATGAGTGCCCCCATCATTGATTAGTACTCTAGGGATACCAAATCTGCTGAAGATGTGTTTTTGGAGGAATTTTAGCACTGTCTTTGTATCATTAGCGGGTGTTGCAATAGCTTCCACCCATTTGGATACATAATCCACAGCCACCAGAATATAAGTGTTTGAGTATGATGGTGGGAAAGGCCCCACGAAGTCAATACCCCATATATCAAACAACTCAATCTCCAAGATCCCTTGTTGAGGCATGGCATAACTGTGAGGCAGATTGTCAGATCTTTGGCAACTGTCACAATTAAGTACAAATACTCGGGAGTATTTATAGAGAGTAGGTCAGTAGAAGCCACATTGGAGGACTCTTGTGGCTGTTCGCTCACTTCTAAAATGTCCTCCATACTGTGATCCATGGCAGTGCCAAAGGATCTTTTGTGCTTCTTCCTTAGGCACACATCTATAGATTATTCCATCTGCACATCTCTTGAAGAGATATGGTTCATCTTAGAGATAGTACTTTCATCCGTGATCAATTTTTTTTTATTGCTGCCTACTGTACTCTTTGGGTATGAATCTCACTGTCTTGTAGTTTGCAATGTCTGCAAACCATGGCACTTCCTGGATGGCAAAGAGTTGCTCATCCGAAAAGTTTTCAAAGATCTCAATAAGAGGGAGGGACGCCCCTTCTACTGGTTCTATTCGGGACAGGTGATCTGCTACTTGGTTTTCTGTCCCTTTTCTGTCTCTTATTTCTATATCAAACTCTTGCAGAAGCAACACCCATCTGATGAGTCTGGGTTTTGAATCCTGCTTTTTGAGTAGATATTTAAGAGCAGCATGGTCAGTGTACACAATCAATTTTGATCCTACTAAATAAAATCTGAACTTGTCAATGGCGTAAACCACTGCAAGTAACTCTTTTTTTGTGGTTGTGTAGTTCTTCTGTGCGTCATTTAAAACACGGCTGGCATAGTAAATGACGTGCAGAAGCTTGTCATGCCTTTGTCCCAACACTACACTAATGGCATGGTCGCTGACATCACACATAAGTTCAAATGGTAATGTCCAGTCTGGTGCAGAGATGACTGGTGCTGTGACCAACTTAGCTTTCAGAGTCTCAAACGCCTGCAGACACTCCTTATCAAAGATAAATGGCATGTCAGCAGCTAGCAGATTAATCAGAGGTTTGACGATTTTTGAAAAGTCTTTTATAAACCTCCTATAGAATCCTGCATGCCCTAGAAAGCTTCTGATTGCCTTAACATTGGCAGGTGGTGGTAATTTTTCAAATACCTCTACCTTAGCTTGATCCACCTCTATTCCCTTGTTCGAAATTTTGTGCCCAAGGACAATTCCTTCAGTCACCATAAAGTGACATTTCTCCCAGTTTAAAACCAGGTTAGTCTCTTGGCACCTCTTTAGAACAAGTGCTAGATGGTCAAGACAGGAGCTGAATGAGTGTCCAAATACTGAAAAGTCATCCATGAAGACTTCCAGAAAATTTTCCACCATATCAGAGAAAATTGAGAGCATGCACCTTTGAAAGGTTGCAGGTGCATTGCACAGACCAAATGGCATCCTTCTGTATGCGAATACTTCGGATGGACATGTGAATGCTATTTTCTCTTGATCCTGGGGATCTACTGTAATTTGATTATAACCTGAATATCCATCCAGGAAGCAGTAGTATTCATGACCTCTAGTCTTTCTAGCATCTGGTCTATGAATGGTAAAGGAAAATGATCCTTTCTGGTAGCTGTATTGAGTCTTCTATAATCAATACACATACGTCACCCTGTAACTGTTCTTGTAGGAACCAGTTCATTTTTTTCATTATGAACCACTGTCATGCCACCCTTCTTAGGGACAACTTGGACAGGGCTTACCCAGGGGCTATTAGAAATAGGATAAATAATTCCAGCCTCTAGTAATTTAATGACCTCCTTCTGCACCACCTCCTTCATGGCTGGATTCAGCCACCTCTGTGGTTGAACCACAGGCTTAGCGTCACCCTCCAATAGGATCTTGTGCATGAATCTGGCTGGGTTAATGCCCTTAAGATCACTGATGGACCACCCAAGAGCTGTCTTGTGTGTCCTTAGCACTTGTATTAGTGCTTCCTCTTCCTGCGGTTCTAAGGTAGAGCTTATGATTACAGGAAAGGTATCACCTTGTCCCAGAAATGCATATTTCAGGGATGGTGGTAATGGTTTGAGCTCGGGTTTGGGAGGTTTTTCCTCTTCCTGAGGGATTTTTAGAGGTTCTATTATTCTCTCTGGTTTCTCCAAATCAGGCTGAGCATCTTTAAAGATATCCTCTAGCTCTGATTTGAGACTCTCAGTTATGTTGACCTCTTTTACCAGAGAGTCAATAATATCAATGCTCATGCAATCGTTTGGGGTGTCTGGATGCTGCATAGCTTTGACAACATTCAACTTAAACTCGTCCTCATTGACTCTCAGGGTCACTTCCCCTTTCTAGACGTCAATGAGGGTTCGTCCAGTTGCTAGAAAAGGTCTTCCTAGAATGAGAGTTGCACTCTTGTGCTCCTCCATTTCCAGCACCACAAAGTCAGTAGGAAAGGCAAATGGCCCAACCTTGACAATCATGTCTTCAATCACGCTTGATGGGTATTTAATGGAGCCATCAGCAAGTTGGAGACATATCCGGGTTGGCTTGACTTCTTCAGTCAAACCAAGCTTTCTGATAGTAGATGCAGGTATTAGGTTGATACTTGCCCCATGATCACATAAAGCTTTCTTGGTACAAGTACCCTCTAATGTGCATGGTATCGTAAAGCTTCCGGGATCTTTAAGCTTCTCAGATAAGCTTTTCAGAATGACTGCACTGCATTCTTCAGTGAGGTAAACTTTTTCAGTTTCCCTCCAATCCTTCTTATGACTTAAGATCTCTTTCATGAACTTAGCATAATAGGGTATTTGCTCAAGTGCCTCTGCAAACGGAATCTTTATTTCAAGAGTTCTGAGATAGTCTGCAAAGCGGGCAAATTGCTTATCCTATTCCGCTTGACAGAGTTTTTGAGGATAAGGCATTTTGGCTTTGTATTCCTCAACCTTAGTAGCTGTAGGTTTATTGCCTACAGATGTGGGTTGAGAAGCCTTTTTAGAGGGGCTGTTATCAGCACTTGCATGTGTCTGATCTCCCATTGGTGTTTGAATGCCAGGGGTGGAAGCTGGAGTGGCTTTAGACGCCAACTCCGTACCTGTTTCTGGCATCTAAATTCCAGAACTGTGCTTCATTTGGGCATTCAACGCCAATTCCTTGCTTGTTTCTAGCGTTGAACGCTAGGACTGAGCATGGGTTAGGCATTCAATGCCAGCTCTCCACTCCTTTTCTGGCGTTTGAGCGCCAGAATTATTCCTCTCTAGGCTCTGACTGTCCTCAGAGGAATTTTGGGTAGCCGTTTGTTCATTTCTTGGCTTCTTGCTGCCTTGAAGTGAGGTATTTAATATTTTCCACTTCTTAATTGAATTGCTTGGCACTCTTCTATTATTTGTTTTGATAACTGTTGTTCTGTTCGCTTTAGCTGCACTTCCATATTCATATTAGCCATTCTTGTCTCTTGTAGTATCTCCTTGAATTCGGCTAGCTGTTTTGTTAGAAAATCTAATTGCTGATTGAATTCAGTAACTTGCTCTGCAGGACTTAGTTCAGCAGTTACTGTTTTAGCCTCTTCTTTCATGGAAGGTTCACTGCTTAGGTACAGATGCTGATTTCTAGCAACTGTATCAATGAGCTCTTGAGCTTCTTCAATTGTCTTTCTCATGTGTATAGATCCACCAGATGAGTGGTTTAGAGAAATCTGAGCTTTCTCTGTAAGCCCATAATAAAAGATGTCTAACTACACCCACTCTGAAAACATTTCTGAGGGGTATTTTCTTAGCATCTCTCTGTATCTCTCCCAGGCATCATAAAGGGATTCATTATCTCCTTGTTTGAAGCCTTGGATGCTCAGCCTTAGCTGTGTCATCTGTTTTGGAGGAAAATAGTGATTTAGGAATTTTTCTGACAGTTGTTTCCATGTCTTTATGCTGTCCTTAGGTTGGTTATTTAACCACCTCTTAGCTTGGTCTTTTACAGCAAATGAAAATAGTAATAATCTGTAGACATCCAGATCTACTTCCTTATCATGTACTGTGTCAGCAATTTATAAAAACTGTGCCAGAAACTCTGTAGGTTCTTCCTGTGGAAGACCAGAATATTGGCAATTTTGCTGCACTATGATAATGAGCTGAGGGTTCAACTCAAAGCTACTGACTCCGATGGAGGGTATACAGGTACTACTCCCGTATAAAGCAGTAGTGTGGTTAGCATATGTCTCCAGAGTCCTTCTGGACTGTTCATTTCCACTTAGATCCATGATGGAGAAAGGGAGATGATGTGGATTTATTTGATTTATTTTATTATATAAGAAAAATAATTTTTGAAATATTAAAATGAAATAAAATAAAAACTAAAATAAAAAATAAAAATAAAAAATAAAAAAATTTGAAAATATTTTATGAAGATTTTCGAAAAAATGAGGAGAGAGAAAGTGGTTAGGATATTTTTGAAAAAGATGTGATTTTTTTTTAAATCTTAAAAGGATAAGATTTTGAAAAATTTTGAAATTGAAATCAGAATTTTTATGAAAAATTTCGAAATATTTGCTTAAAAATAGTTAGAAAAGATATTTTTTTGATTTTTGAATTTTATGATAAAAGAGAAAAACACACAAAAGACACAAGACTTAAAATTTTAAGATCTAATGTTCCTTGTTTTCAAAAATTTTGGAGGGAAAACACTAAGGAACACCAAACTTAAAAATTTTAAGATCAAAATACAAGAAAAACTTAAGAACACCTTGAAGACTCACAAGAACACCAAGAACAAAAGAAAGAACACCAAACATAAAATTTTTAGAAAACCAATTAAAATTTTCGAAAACTAAAGAAAAATTAACAAGAAAATACCAAACTTAAAGTTTCTTACAAGATTTAATCAAAGAAAAATTATTTTTGAAAAAATTTTAAAAAGAAGATACCCAATTACCAATAACACAAACCAATGCTCTAGCCAATTGAGCTATAAATGTAACGTGTTTTAAAGAGGTATCTTTAATAAATAAAAAATATTTTTTTTTGAAAACTAATATTTTGAAAAAAAGCACAAGAAAAACAAGAAAAGACACAAAACAAGACAAACCAAAGATCAAACAAGAAAAATTGACAAGAACAATTTGAAGATCATAAAGAACACATGCATGAATTTTTGAAAAATGTATAAATTTTTAAAAACATGCAATTGACACCAAACTTAAAACAGGACACTAAACTCACAGAAAAACTAAAAATTAATAAAGAAAAATAATATTTTTGAAAAAAAAATTAAAAGGGATAATAAAAGATGCAATTCTAGTGACTCTAAACCAAAAAGACTAATTTTCCTAATGTAAGCAGCAAGATTCACCGTCAGTTGTTCAAACTTAAACAATCCCCGACAACGGCACCAAAAACTTGGTGCACGAAATTGCAATCACGCTTTTGCAATCCGCACAACTAACCAGCAAGAGCACTGGGTCGTCCAAGTAATACCTTACGTGAGTAAGGGTCGATCCCACGGAGATTTTTGGCTTGAAGCAAGCTATGGTTATCTTGTAACTCTTAGTCAGGATATAATATCAATAATGATTCTTAGTTTTAATTGTAAAAAATAAAAGAGCATGAAATAAATACTTATTATGTAGTAATGGAGAATATGTTGGAGTTTTGGAGATGCTTTTTCTTCTGAATTCCTGCAACATAATGCTTTCTCACTTTCAAACATGAAAGACTCCTTACATGGCAAGCTGTTTGTAGGGGCATTACCGTTGTCAATGGCTACTTCCCATCCTCTCAGTGAAAATGGTCCAAATGCTCTGTCACAGCATGGCTAATCATTTGTCAGTTCTCGATCATGTCGGAATAGGATCCATTGATCCTTTTGCGTCTGTCACTACGCCCAACACTCGCGAGTTTGAAGCTTGTCACAGTCATCCAATCCCTGAATCCTACTCAGAATACCACAGACAAGGTTTAGACTTTCCGGATTCTCAAGGATGCTGCCAATGGATTCTAGCTTATACCACAAAGATTCTGATTAAGGAATCTAAGAGATACTCATTCAATCTAATGTAGAACGGAAGTGTTTGTCAGGCACACGTTCATGGGTTGAGGATGGTGATGAGTGTCACGGATCATCACATCCATCACAGTTAAGTACGAATCAGCATCTTAGATAGAAACAAACATGTTTGAATGAAAAACAGAAATTATTGCATTAATTCATCGAGACGCTGCAGAGCTCCTCACCCCCAACAATGGAGTTTAGAGACTCATGCCGTCAAAGAATACAAAATTCAGATCTAAAATGTCATGAGATACAAAATAAGTCTCTAAAAGTTGTTTAAATACTAAACTAGTAACCTAGGTTTACAAAAAATGAGTAAACTAAGATGGATAGTGCAGAAATCCACTTCTGGGGCCCACTTGGTGTGTGCTGGAGCTAAGATTTAAGCTTCTCACATGCCTGAGCTGTTTCTGGAGTTGAACACCAGGTTGTAACCTATTTCTGGCGCTGAACTCCAACTTGCAACCTGTTTCTGGCGCTGAACGCCAGAATGCAACATGGAACTGGCATTAAACACCAGTTTACGTCATTTATCTTCGAGCAAAGTATAGACTATTATATATTGCTGGAAAGCACTGGATGTCTACTTTCCAACCCAATTGAGAGCCCGCCATTTAGACTTCTGTAGCTCCGCAAAATCCATTCCGAGTGCAGGGAGGTCAGAATTCAACAACATCAGCAATCCTTTTTCAGCCTAAATTAGATTTTTGTTCAGCTCCCTCAATTTCATCCAGAAAACACCTAAAATCACAGAAAAACACACAAACTCAGAGTAACGTCCAGAAATATAAATTTTGCCTAAAAACTAATAAAAATATACTAAAAACTAACTAAAACACACTAAAATCTACATGAAATTACCCCCAAAAAGCGTATAAAATATCCGCTCATGTCAGAATAGAATCCAGTGATTCTTTTGCGTCTGTCACTAACGCCCCACAATTGCGAGTTTGAAGCTCGTCACAGTCATTCAATCCTTGAATCCTACTCAGAATACCACAGACAAGGTTTAGACCTTCCGGATTCTCTTGAATGCCGCCATCAATTCTAGCTTATACCACGAAGACTCTGATTAAGGAATCTAAGAGATATCCACTCAATCTAAGGTAGAACAGAGGTGGTTGTCAGGCACACATTCATAGGTGAGAATGATGATGAGTGTCATGGATCAACACATTCATCAAGTTGAGGAACAAGTGATATCTTAGAACAAGAATAAGCTGAATTGAATAGAAGAACAATTGTAATTGCATTAATACTCGAAGTACAGCAGAGCTCCACACCTTAATCTATGGTGTGTAGAAACTCCACCGTTGAAAATACATAAGAACAAGATCTAGGCATGGCCGAATGGCCAGCCTCCCAAAGAGGGTTCAATCATAAAAACATGATCAAAAGATGATCCAAAGATCTAAAGTGATCAAAAGATGAAAATACAATAGCAAAAGGTCCTATTTGTAGAGAACTAGTAGCTTAGGGTTTACAAAGATGAGTAAATGACATAAAAATCCACTTCTGGGCCCACTTGGTGTGTGCTTGGGCTGAGCATTGAAGCATTTTCATGTAGAGACTTTTCTTGGAGTTAAACGCCAGCTTTTGTGCCAGTTTGGGCGTTTAACTCTCATTCTTGTGCCAGTTCCGGCGTTAAACGCCAGAATTCTTGAGCTGACATGGAACGCCTGTTTGGGCCATCAAATCTCAGACAAAGTATGGACTATTATATATTGCTGGAAAGCCCAGGATGTCTACTTTCCAACACATTTGAGAGAGCGGCAATTGGGCTTCTGTAGCTCTAGAAAATCTACTTCGAGTGCAGGGAGGTCAGAAACCAAAAGCATCTACAGTCCTTTTTAGCCTCTAAATTAGATTTTTGCTCAGGTCCCTCAATTTCAGCCAGAAAATACCTGAAATCACAGAAAAACACACAAACTCATAGTAAAGTCTAGAAAATTGAATTTTAAAAAAAAAACTAATAAAAGTATAATAAAAACTAACTAAAACATACTAAAAACATACTAAAAATAAAAATTATCCGCTCATCATAGGGCATCACCTTGTCAATGGCTACATCCCATCCTCTTAGTGAAAAAGGTCCAAATGCTCTGTCACAGCACGGCTAATCATCTGTTGGTTCTCAATCAGGTTGGAATAAAATTCAGTGATTCTTTTGCGTCTGTCACTAACGCGCAGCCTTCAGGAGTTTGAAGCTCGTCACAGTCATTCAATACTGGAATCCTACTCGGAATACCACAGACAAGGTTAGACTATCCGGATTCCCATGAATGCTGCCATCAATTCTAGCTTATACCACGAAGATTCTGATTAAGGAATCCAAGAGATATGCGCCCGGTCTAAGGTAGAACGGAAGTGGTTGTCAGTCACGCGCGTTCATAGGTGAGAATGATGATGAGTGTCACAGATCATCACATTCATCAAGTTGAAGTGCAACAAATATCTTAGAACAGGAATAAATTGAATTGAATAGAAAATAGTAGTAATTGCATTAAAACTTGAGGTACAGCAGAGCTCCACACCCTTAATCTATGGTGTGTAGAAACTCCACCGTTGAAATTACATAAGTGATGAAGGTCCAGGCATGGCCGAACGGCCAGCCCCCCAAGATCTCAGAACTAAACGTCCAAAGATGTCTAATACACTAGTAAAAAGTTCTATTTATACTAAACTAGCTACTAGGGTTTACATGAGTAAGTAATTGATGCATAAATCCACTTCCGGGGCCCACTTGGTGTATGTTTAGGCTGAGCTTGATCTATCCAGGAGCTGAGGCTTCTCTTGGAGTTGAACGCCAAGTTGTAACATGTTTTGGGCGTTCAACTCTGGTTCGTGACGTGTTTCTGGCGTTTGACTCCAGAATGCAGCATGGAACTGGCGTTGAGCGCCCGTTTACGCCATTAAATCTTGAATAAAGTATGGACTATTATATATTGCTGGAAAGCTCTGGATGTCTACTTTCCAAAGCCGTTAAGAGCGAGCCATTTGGAGTTCTGTAACTCCAGAAAATCTATTTCAAGTACAGGGAGGTCAGATTCCAACAGCATCAACAGTCCTTTGTCAGCCTTTTATCAGAGTTTTGCTCAGGTCCCTCAATTTCAACCAGAAAATGCCTGAAATCACAGAAAAACACACAAACTCATAGTAAACTCTAGAAATATGAATTTAGCATAAAAACTAATGAAAATATCCCTAAAAGTAACTAGATCATACTAAAAACTACCTAAAAATAATGCCAAAAAGCGTATAAATTATCCGCTCATCAACCCCCCTAAACACCAAAACTTTTACTTCCTTGCCCTTTTTAAGATCAAAAGCCTATTCTTCATTATTCTTCATCACACTCAAAGTGTTCTTCGTGTTCTTCATAAATTCTTCAGATTCTTTCTCTGTTTTCACCCGTTTTTCAATCTTTTCAGCAACCGATTTTTACCAAAATTCAAAATAAAATTGCAGCCACCAAACCCCCATATTTTCCCCTTGATTACAACACAAATTCAACCCCAATTTAAGGGTTAGGATTCGTTTTTCCTGCTGCACTCAAGAACATGTTTCATAGCTTGAATATCATCAAATTTCATCAAAATCTCAACAAATTTTCACCAAGAATAACTCATATAAGCAATCAATTTCAAGCATAACCAAACCATATCATAATCACACAACTCAAACCCAATTAATCAAGATTAATTTTAGCAAACCCTACCTTGATTTGCTGCCTCAAATCTATTTATGCTTTTAGGTGTTCTTTCTGCACTTTTTCCTCCTAAAATAAATCAAGAACAACTTTGAATCCATAAAACCTCAACGGATCAAACCTTAATACATATGTTAGGAAGATATTTCTCACCTTAAACATGCTGGGAATTGAAGATTCTTGGCTCACAAGTCAAGCAAAGCAAGAGATCTAAGGAAGAACATCAAGAAAACACATGTTTAGTATAGTTTTCCTTGAAAACCTAATTGAAGAGGGAGGGAGACAGCCATCTCACCTTATTTACAGCCTTTATATGTTATATGGTTATGTAGAGATAGAAGAGAGGATCATGGTGGTGTAATCGGAGTTTTAATTTGCGTTTTAGTTCAGAAGAAATCAAGCTTTGATGATTAAGAACCAAGAACGTTTCTCTCTTTTCTTTCCCTCTTATTTTCGGCCATTCAAGGTGAAAATGAGCAGCTTGGAGTGTGTTGGGGGTGAGGAAAAAACGTTCTTGATGATGATTGGCTAGTTTGGGAAGTGGTTCAAAAATATCTCAGGTGTATAATTACTAAAACTAGATGTATTAGAACATACACTTAAGACCACTTCTAGAGATTAATATCTGAGCTACTAGTATAAATGACACTAGTAACATGATTAATATGAGAATAGAACATGTAGGATGAGATCTTAGCATTGCTAAAGTCATCAGAGAGTGCTGGTGCTAAGCTGCACCAGTTATTTGTGAACCCGGTTAAAGCAATTTCCTATTTTTAACTAAAACAGACCAAGTAACCTTATAATATCATTCAAGCATCTTCTAATACTAATATAATGATAATATTATACTATTATCTCTCTTATCTCATGAATCGAGACCGGTTCATCAAACAGAGACTATTATGAAAACTAAAATCAAAACTCCAAACCAATACGGTTCAAAAACATGGTTCTTCATGATTGCGTTATCGAGCTTGCCTCAGAAGAGGTTCTAGCTTAAGGATGACATAATGACAATGTGGATCGAGATGCTTGATGATACAGCAGAGGTGTTTCCTTTACTGATCCTTCGGAGAAATTCGTGCTTTCAGAAAAGATCTCATGTACTCGAAAAATGGGGTTGTTACACTAGTGACGTTAAAAGAGTGCTTGTTGAGAGGCAACCCAACCTTACTTAATTATATTTGTTTTATTTTGTTTTGTTTTTCTTTAAGAGTCATATCAATATAGAGATAGAATTTTACAACAGAAAAAACAGAATGCTTTGGATGGAGTGTAAAAGTTGAACGCCAGCCAGGGAGCAGCCCCTGGGCATTCAAACGCTAGTGCAGAGAAGCAGAAAATCGGGATTCCCTAGTCTCTCAGGACCTGTGGGTCCCACATTATCTTTCACTTACCCCACCCATTCCCAATTACTCCCACACTTTCCCACAGACACTTCCTTATAAACCCTAGCCCAATCACATCCATACCACTTCCTCACGACCATCATAACTCCCACCAACCTTCACACACTTCAAAATCAAATCCCCCCCCCAAAATCCCACCCTATGGCCAAACCTTTCCCATATCCTGATAAACACCAATTTTGTGGTTTATCCTGTACTTAATTTGGGGGATTTTATCAACTTATCTCACATTTATTCAATGAAATAGCATTGTTTTGTAATTCTCCTTAAAAATTTGTGCTTATGTATAAAAACATGCTTTTAGGCCCTAAAATTGTTAATTTTAATTTACTTTAATTCTATTCGATGCCTTGATATGTTTGTTGAGTGATTTTAGGTTCATAAGACAAGTATTGGATGGAAGAAGTGAAGAGAAAAGCATGTAAAATCGAGAATTCATGAAGAAATGAGGAGTTGCAGAAATCTGTCAAGTGACGCGTATACGTGGCCCATGCTTACGCGTGGAAGGGACATCTGCCAAATGGTGCATATACGTGACCCACCGTGCGCGTGGGAAGGAAATCTGCCAGGCGACGCGTACGCGTGACCCATGCGTACGTGTGACAAGCAGCACGTGACCAACTTAACAGAAAATGATGCGGGCGATTTCTGGACCTGCTGAAGCCCAATCCAACTCATTTCTGAAGCTATTTGATGCAGAATTCAAGAGGGAACAAGGGGGGAGAAATTAGTTTTGGATAGCATCATGTAGTTTAGTTTTCTAGAAAGAGAAGCTCCCTCTTCTCTCTAAAATTAGGGTTCTTAGGTCAATTGCATCCTGGATCAAGGTTTTAATCTCTTGTTTTCATCTTGTTTTCTTTACAATTTCGTGTTCCTACATCTTAATTCTCTTAGTTTACATTGTTAATTTCCCTATTTTACTCTCTTCTATGTTCATGAACCCTTGTGGATTTAATTTCCTTTTAATGCAATTTTGTGTTTCCATGTCTTCTTATGTTTATCTTCATTATTATTGTTGATTCCTTGTTCATGTTAGTTGTGGGTTTTGTTAATTCTCGCAATTTATGATGTTTACTTTTATTGCACTCTAGGTGTTTGATGAAATGTTTTCACTAGCTTTTGAGTAGTTTCTTTACTCTTGGCCTAAGCTAAGGGAATTGAGTGACATTGAGTCATTGCGTCTCATTGAATTGGTGATTTGAGAACCCTTAGTGGTCAATTTGATAACCATTGACACTAGCCTACTACTAAGTCAATCGGTAGGCAGGATAGGACTTATGGATTGATGTTGGTCAAGCCATTTGACATACTTCAAGTACCGAAGTAGACTTAATGAGCTCGGTTCCTCATAATTGTCAATACATGGTTTGTATACAAAGATGGTGATCTCAATTTCTAAGTCTTAGCCAAGAGTTCTTTTCCATTATTTTATTAGTTCTTATCATTTACTTTCTTGTTACTTACTTTTCTTGCCAATTACAAATCAAACCCCCTTGCTTTCTTCAGAGCCAATAATTGATAACTTCATTGCAATTCCTTGTGAGACGATCCGATGTTTAAATACTTTGGTTAATTCTTATTGGAGTTTGTACTTGTGACAACCGAAATCTTTAAAATTTGATTTTGAGTATTGTTAGTTGGTTGGGAACTATACTACCAACGGAATTATTTTGTGTGATTTTCCTATCAATACGATAATACTCTTTCATACCCACTCCTATAAATACCTGGTGCACGAAATTGCAATCATACTTTTGTAATCCGCACAACAAACCAGCAAGTGCACTGGGTCGTCCAAGTAATACCTTATGTGAGTAAGGGTCGATCCCACGAAGATTGTTGGCTTGAAGCAAGCTATGGTTATCTTGTAACTTTTAGTTAGGATATAATATCAATAATGATTCTTAGTTTTAATTGTAAAAAATAAAAGAGCATGAAATAAATACTTATTATGCAGTAATGGAGAATATGTTGGAGTTTTGGAGATACTTTGTCTTCTGAATTCCTGCAACATAATGCTTTCTCACTTTCAAACATGCAAGGCTCCTTCCATGGCAAGCTGTATGTAGGGCGTCACCGTCGTCAATGGCTACTTCCCATCATCTCAGTGAAAATGGTCCAAATGCTCTATCACAGTACGGCTAATCATCTGTCGGTTCTCGATCATGTCGGAATAGGATCCATTGATACTTTTGCGCCTGTCACTACGCCCAACACTCGCGAGTTTGAAGCTTGTCACAGTCATCCAATCCCTGAATCCTACCTGGAATACCACAGATAAGGTATAGACTTTTCAGATTCTCAAAGATGCTGCCAATTGATTCTAGCTTATACCACAAAGATTCTGATTAAGGAATCTAAGAGACACTCATTCAATCTAATGCAGAATGGAAGTGTTTGTCAGACACACGTTCATGGGTTGAGAATGGTGATGAGTGTCACGGATCATCACATCCATCACAGTTAAGTACAAATCAGCATCTTAGATAGAAATGAACGTATTTGAATGGAAAACAGATATTATTGCATTAATTCATCGAGACGCTGCAGAGCTCCTCACCCCAACAATGGAGTTTAGAGACTCATGCCGTCAGAGAATAAAAAATTCAGATCTAAAATGTCATGAGATACATAATAAGTCTCTAAAAGTTGTTTAAATACTAAACTAGTAACCTAGGTTTACAGAAAATGAGTAAACTAAGATGGATAGTGCAAAAATCCACTTCTGGGGCCCACTTGGTGTGTGCTGGGGCTGAGACTTAAGCTTCTCACGTGCCTAGACTGTTTCTGGAGTTGAACGCCAGGTTGTAACCTGTTTCTGGCGCTGAACTCCAACTTGCAACCTGTTTCTGGCGCTGAACGCCAGAATGCAACATGGAACTGGCGTTAAATGCCAGTTTACGTCCTTTATCTTCACGCAAAGTATAGACTATTATATATTTCTGGAAATTCCTGGATGTCTACTTTCCAACCCAATTGAGAGCGCGCCATTTAGGCTTCAATAGCTCCAAAAAATCTTTTCCGAGTGCAGGGAGGTCAGAATCCAACAGCATCAGCAGTCCTTTTTCAGCCTAAATCAAATTTTTGCTCAGCTCCCTCAATTTCAGCCAGAAAATACCTGAAATCATAGAAAAACACAAAAACTCATAGTAACATCCAGAAATATGAATTTTGCCTAAAAACTAAAAAAATATATACTAAAAACTAACTAAAACACACTAAAAACTACATGAAATTACCCCCAAAAAGCGTATAAAATATCTGCTCATCACAACACCAAACTTAAACTGTTGCTTGTCCCCAAGCAACTAGATAAATAAAATAGGATAAAAAGAAATTAAGAAGCAATGATTGATGCAATTGCATATTTGATATATTAGCTAGTTAGTTTAGTTGATTTTAGCTTAATTTCACTCATTTTCTCTAAATAAACAAGTCCTTTTATGAGTTTTGTTTCCATGCATGAGAGTACCAAGGAATATGTTGATTCTAGCCTAATTCATGCAAATGATTTAAGGAATGCATATATGAATGAGTATGAATAAATCTCATGAAATTTATTGCATGAATTGGCAAGACTTTGAAGCTATTTCCCTTGTTGATGATAGGTGATGAAACAAGGATGCATGGAAGCAAGAATGATGCAAGCTGGGCAAGAAGTTGGCGTTGCCAACTTGGACATAAGGGGCGTTGTTCTTGGCAACGCCAGGAAGAGGAGTTGGCGTTGCCAACTTGGAGGATAAGGGGCGTTGTTCTTGGCAACGCCAGGAAAAGGAGTTGGCGTTGCCAACTTGGGAACATGGTGCGTTTTTATGGACAACGCCACACACAAGCAAGGCAAGCTTGGCCCTGGAAGAAGCAAAGTTGGCGTTGCCAACTTGAGGAGGGCGTTGCCAACGCCACACACAACCACGCCAAGCAAGCTTGGCAACCCTGGAAGCAAAGTTGGCGTTGCCAACTCTAGAAGGGCGTTGCCAACGCCACACACAAGCAAGTTTGGCCCTGGAGGAAGACAAGAAGCAAAGTTGGCGTTGCCAACTTGAGAGTGGCGTTGCCAACGCCACACACAAGCAATTTTGGCACCAAAGAGGAGCTCGAGCACGTTGTTGAAGCTAGGAAGCATTGGAGTGTTTGGCAACAACGCCAGGAATGGTTGCTTGGCTAGGCACCAAGTCTTGGTGCCAACCAAGTTGCCAACGCCCATTGGCCTTGCCATGCACGTTGCCAACGCCCACAAGCCGTGCCAACCAAGTTGCTAACGCCCACAAGCATGCCATGCACGTTGCCAACGCCCATTGGCCTTGCCATGCACGTTGCCAACGCCAGGAAGCAAGCATGGAGCCTTGAGAAAGGCTCGAGCACGTTGCCAATGTGCTAAAGAGAAGGAGTTATTCACAACAACGCCAGGAAATTGTGGTGCACGTTGCTAACTTGAAATGTATGGGCGTTATTCACAACAACTCCAACAAGGCAGCCTGACCATGTTCTCTTCAATGGAAGATATCTTGAGCTACAGAGATCCAAATTGAGTGCTTCCAGTTGCATTGGAAAGCTGACATTCAGAGCTTTCCAACCATATATAATAGTCTATGGTGAAGCACAAAATTGAAGCCAAACCAGAGTCATCTTTAGGCCCTAAAAACAAGAACATGAAGTGAAATTCAAGAAGGCTAGAGATTAGCCTAGAAGTGTGGCTCGAGCACGTTGCCAACGTGCTAGATAGGGGGCGTGTTTTGCAACAACGCCAGCCCCAAGCCCTTGCCTTGGGAGAGTAAGGCACGAGCACGTTGCCAACTTGGGGTTTAAGGTGCGTTTTTGGCAACAACTTGGCAACAACTTGGCAGCTTGACCTTACCTTCTTTGAGGAACCATAACTTGAGCTAGGAAAGTCCAATTGAGGTGATTCCAGTGGCATTAGAAAATAGACATCAAGAGCTTTCCAATGATGTATAATAGTCCATATTGAGGCTGAAGGTTGATACTCAAATTCTGGGCTACATTTAGCATGAAAGTAGAGCCAAGAAGAGGAAAAGCAAGTTGTTGGCAACAACTTGGGCTAGCAACGCCCAAGTCTCATACTTCACTACCAGGAAAATGTCTTGCACGTTGCCAACGTGCATTTGGCCTGGAGTTAGTGCCAATAACGCCAAGCCAATGGGCCAGAAACATGATGAATAAACTCTTCCATTCCAAGTCTAGCAACACTTCCAATTGAGCCAAGAATTCAACAATGAGAAAGCCCACATTGCTAACCCAAATTGAAGATCTCTGAAGAGTTTTAGGAGTAGTATAAATAGAAGAGATTGATGTACTTGTAGGGGACTTTTGGACTTTTTTACACTTTTACTTTACTTTTTGACACTTAGACATTTTTTACACTTTTTAGCACTTGTATTGGAGAACTCTTTTGGTACTTCCGAGAGGAGACCCAGGGAGCTAATTTTGGTTCATCTTGGAACTTCTCTTCTTCATTTCTTTTAAGCTTTAAGCATTTTTCTTCTTCTTCATCATCTTCCTCTATACTTAGTTTAATTTTTGTTAATGGCATTTGTTGTTGAATTTGGAGCAATGATTCACTAAACCCCACTTTCATTAGGGGGAAGAGCTCTGCTAGTTGAAATGTATTGGTGAACTCATCTTCTCCTCCTCAATTCTAGTGGTTGATCTAAAGAGGGAACTCTTGTTCTTCAAAGATTCAACCACCATCGAGAGAGGGGTTAATCTATGTGAATTGTGTGGTAAATTTGAGGAATGAGCCACATAATTCAGTTTAGAGTTCATCCTTTCATGATTTCCTTGATCAACACACCTTGGTTAGTATGTGAGATGTAACTCTCCTTGGTTGAGACTATGGGAATTGTGTGGCTGGATTAAGTTTGAGCATCATCTCTTCTCATGAACAAATAGATCACGAGAGTGGCATTTGGTTATATTGAGAGAAATTGAATCACCAAGAGATTGGGGTTCAATTACCCAATTGCCATGGATCTAAACCCATGATTGAGAAGGATTTGACCAACATCAATTCATGAACACTAGCATCTCTGATCCCTAATGATCTTCTCCATCATCAATTCTTACTTCTTTTACTTCTAGTTGTTTGATTACCCACAACCCAATTCCCTTTTACATTCTGTCAATTTATTATTCTTGTCATCTACATTTTGTTCTTTCAATTCTTGCTATTTACTCTTATGTTCTTTAAATTTCTGCACCCTTTAATTCCTTGCCATTTATCTTTGATGTTATTTAAGTTTCTTGCAATTTAAGTTTCAGTTATTTACTTCCATTTTATTTCTATATTCTTGATCTTAATTGCTATTTAAATTCCTGTAATTATATTCAAAAGTCATATTGCTCATAAAATCAAAATCATGTTCGCTTGACTAAACTTACCATTTAACTAAAGTTGCTTAATCTTCCAATCCTCGTGGGATCGACCTCACTCTTAGTGAGTCTTACTACTTGATACGATCCGGTATACTTGCCGGTAATTACGTGAAATCTTAATTTTTACGTATCAAGTTTTTGGCGCCGTTGCCGGGGATTGGAAAGATTGACAATGATTAAGTGAAAGGTGGTTTAGATTAAGCATTTTCTTTGTGTTTATGTTAAGCCCACTAACTGTTTGATATTTTGTTTCACTAACCCCAATTTCACTCTAGTTCTAGAGTGTTTCATTTGTGATTTTTGTTTTGTTTGTGTATGTCAGGAGCTAGTAGACGTAATATTGAGGACGAGAGAACCCTCCGAAGGATAAGGAGAGCAGAAAGAGGAAAGTTCATAGTTGGTGAAGAAGGGTCAGAGGAATCAGAGGGAGAAGATCAAGTCATGGAGGATGAGATGCAAAATCCTCCTGGAGGGGTCAACAATAATGGTGGACAAGCTAGAAGGGTGTTATCCTCGTATACCATCCCTGACCCAAGACATTGTGGAAGCAGTATTGCTACACCAAATGTTCAGGCCAATAACTTTGAGTTAAAACCTCAGCTCATCACTTTGGTACAGAACAATTGCTCTTATGGAGGGGGACCTCTTGAAGACCCAAATCAACATCTCTCTGTTTTTCTGAGGATATGCAATACAGTGAAGACAAATGGAGTGCATCCAGATGTCTACAAGTTGTTGCTATTTCCATTCTCTTTGAGGGATAAAGCCACTCAATGGCTAGAATCATTCCCCAAGGAAAGCCTCAATGATTGGAATGAAGTGATGGGCAAATTTCTAGCAACGTTCTACCCACCTCAAAAGATCATCAAGTTGAAGACAGAGGTTCAGACCTTTAGGCAATTGGAAGGGGAGTCATTGTATGAAGCCTGGGAAAGGTATAAAGCACTAATGAGAAGATGTCCCCCTGACATGTTTAGTGATTGGGTTAAGCTCCAAAACTTCTATGAAGGCTTAAGCTTCGAAGCAAGGAAGGGACTAGATTACTCATCAGGAGGATCACTCAACATGATGAAAACTGCCGAGGAGGCCCAAGACCTCATTGAGATTGTGGCAAACAATCAATATTATTACTCATCAGAGAGGCAGCACAATCTGACCCCAAAGAAAGGTGTAATGGAGCTTGAAGGTGTTGATGCTATCTTGGCACAAAATAAGTTAATGCACCAACAAATCCAACAACAAATGGAGATGATAACAAAGAGAATGGATGGTTGCAACTTGCAGCAGTAAGCACAAAATCAACCATGCTTGAATGGAACCAAGGTGAAGGGACCAATGTTGAACAACCACAAGAACAAGTTCAATACATGCAGAATACTTCAAATTCTCAGGATGAATTTCATGGTGATACATACAACCCATCTTGGAGAAATCATCCCAATCTAAAGTGGGGTGAAAACCATTGGCAAAAGAATAGCAACCACAATCAAACCCGTAACCCAAACAACCAAAATCACCATGCCAACAACACTAACCAATATAGAAAAACACAAAACACATATCAACCACCCCATCATAACTCACAAACTCACCAAAATAACTTCTCTGTACCAACATCCAACACACAAAATTACCACACTAATCCACCCAACAACTTCCAACAACAATCAACCCCCATCATACCCCCAATTGACCATCATGAAACTAGAATCTCAAGTCTTGAAGCAACCTTGCAAGCACTTGCCCAAACCACTCAAGCCTTAGCTAAGGGACACAAGGAACATGAGGTCATCATGAAGAACATTGAGAGACAAGTGGGACAGTTAGCCAAACAAGCCGAGCGACCAACCAATGTCCTTCCAAGTGATACAATACCCAACCCAAGAGAAGAATGTAAGGCTCTGCAGTTAAGGAGTGGCAAGGTAGTTGGTGAAAGTTCAAATAAAGAAGCAACAAAATCCAAAGAGCAAGACACAGTGGAGAGGCAAGATGAAGAAAAGGCTTCAACATCTAACAAAGGCAAGGAGGTTATCAAGCCACAAGGCAATCCACCAAGTCAAGGAGGCAACCGTGATGTCAAGGAGAGTGTGAATCCACAAAAAGAAAACAAAAATGAAGGAGTGAAAGCTTATGTACCCAAGCTTCCATACCCAACTAGGATACACAAAGGAGCAAAAGACCAACAATTCCCAAGGTTCTTAGAAATCTTCAAGAAACTTGAAATCAACATCCCATTAGCAGAAGCTCTGGAACAGATGCCATTATATGCAAAGTTTCTTAAGGAATTGATCACCAAGAAGAGAAGTTGGCAAGAAAAAGAAACGGTGATTCTCAATCAAGAGTGTAGTGCCATCATTCAACAAGGGCTACCTCCAAAACTCAAAGACCCTGGCAGCTTCCTCATACCTTGCACGATTGGGAGCATGGCCGTTGACAAATCACTTTGTGACCTGGGAGTAAGCATTAACCTAATGCCCCTTACCATGATGAAGAAAATGATGATTGAAGAGCTTAAACCCACAAGGATGTCACTTCAACTTGCTGACAGATCCATCAAAGTACCAAATGGAGTAGTTGAGAACCTCTTGGTGAAGGTGGGAAACTTCATATTTCCAGCTGATTTTGTGGTCCTAGACATGGACGAAGAGGGAAACAATTCAGTCATTCTTGGTAGACCCTTTTTGGCTACAGCTAGAACAATCATTGATGTGGAAAAAGGAGAGATGATTTTCAGAGTGCATGATGAGCAAATGACCATAAATGTCTTCAAATCAATGCAACACCCTGTTGAGAAAGAAAATCGCATGAGGATTGATGTAGTAGATTCTTTGGTTGAAGAAGTGCTTGACACAAACCATCAAATAAAACAAGAGGAGGTCCATAACATCAAGGAACAAGAGGAGAACAAATTGGAAGCATCAAAGGAACCAAGTGAAGCTACCAAAGAAGAGGCACCACAACAAGAGTTGAAACCACTACCCCCTCACCTTAAATATGCATTCCTTGGGGAGAAGGATAGCTTCCCAGTGATCATCAATTCCACATTGAATGCAGAGGAAGAAGAAAAGCTTCTTGTGGTTTTGAAAGCTCACAAAGAGGCGTTGGGGTGGACCATTGATGACTTGAAAGGCATAAGCCCTGCTGTATGCATGCACAAGATACTCTTAGAGGAGGGTTCCAAACCGGTGGTACAACCTCAAAGAAGATTGAATCCCACAATGAAGGAGGTTGTTCAAAAGGAAGTTCTGAAGTTGTGCAAGGCTGGGATCATCTACCCTATATCTGACAGCCCATGGGTTAGTCCAGTGCAAGTAGTACCTAAGAAAGGAGGCATGACTGTCATTGTTAATGAGAAGAATGAGCTTATTCCAACACGAACAGTGACAGGGTGGAGGATGTGCATAGACTATAGGAGGCTGAATGATGCCACACGGAAAGATCACTTCCCTCTACCTTTCATTGATCAGATGCTTGAAAGGTTGGCTGGCCATGCCTATTACTGTTTTCTTGATGGATATTCTGGGTATAACCAGATTGTGGTTGACCCCATGGATCAAGAGAAGACTTCCTTTACTTGTCCCTTTGGAGTCTTTGCATATAGGAGAATGCCATTTGGACTATGTAATGCCCCAGCTACCTTTCAAAGGTGCATGCTATCAATCTTCTCAGACATGGTAGAAAAATTTATTGAAGTCTTTATGGATGATTTCTCTGTTTTTGGTGATTCCTTCAATACTTGCTTGCACCATCTTACCTTAGTCTTGAAAAGATGCCAAGAAACAAACTTAGTTTTGAATTGGGAGAAATGCCATTTCATGGTACCCGAAGGCATTGTTCTTGGTCATAAATTTCAAGAAAAGGTATAGAAGTTGACAAGGCAAAAGTAGAAATTATAGAAAAACTTCCTTTGCCAACTAGTGTGAAAGCCGTTAGAAGTTTCTTAGGGCATGCTGGTTCTATAGGAGATTCATCAAAGATTTTTCCAAAATAGCAAAGCCACTAAGCAATTTGTTGGTGGTGGACAATCCTTTTATCTTTGATGATGAATGCAAACATGCTTTTGAAACTCTAAAGGCTAAGCTCACCACAGCACCAATCATCACACCCCCAAGTTGGGGACTACCTTTTGAACTCATGTGTGATGCAAGTAACCTTGCAATTGGTGCTGTGTTGGGGCAAAGGAAGGAGAAGAAGCTTCATGTTATCTACTATGCAAGTAAGGTATTGAATGAAACTCAAAGAAACGACACCACAACAGAGAAAGAATTACTAGCCGTGGTATATGCTTTTGATAAGTTTAGACAATATTTGATTGGATCTAAAGTCTTAGTGTATACTGACCATGTTGCTATTAAGTATCTCATGTCAAAATAGGATGCCAAACCAAGGCTAATCAGATGGGTGCTACTCCTACAAGAGTTTGACATTGAGATCAAAGATAGAAAGGGCAGTGAAAATCAAGTTGCTGATCACTTATCAAGGGTACCACAAGATGCATACCAAGACAACATTCCATCAATAAATGAAGAGTTTCCAGATGAACACCTCTTGCAATTTCAACATGTCCCTTGGTTTGCAGATATGGCCAACTACAAGGCGGGGAGAATCATTCCACAAGAGTACACAAACAACAAGTCAAGAAGCTGCTACATGAGGCTAAGTTCTTCTTCTGGGATGAACCATTCTTGTTCAAAAGATGCCCAGATGGAATGATAAGAAGATGTGTGCCAGAAGGTGAGATGAAGGACATACTATGGCATTGTCACAACTCTAGCTATGGTGGCCATTTTGGGGCTGAAAGAACTGCTGCAAAGGTCCTTCAAAGTGGTTTCTATTGGCCTTCAATCTTCAAGGATGCTAGGGAGTTTGTGAGCCAATGCAATGAATGTCAAAGAACAGGGGGTTTGTCAAAGAAAAATGAGATGCCTCAAAAGTTCATTTTGGAAGTGGAACTCTTTGATTTGTGGGGAATAGATTTCATGGGACCTTTTCCCCATCCTACACGTTCAAATACATCCTGGTAGCAGTGGAGTATGTCTCCAAATGGGTAGAAGCAATAGCCACCACCACATGTGATACCAACGTGGTCTTGCAATTCTCAGAAGAACATCTCACTAGATTTGGAGTGCCAAAGGACTTATAAGTGATGGGGGAAGCCACTTTTGCAACAAGCAACTCAACTCTTGCTCCACAAATATGGTGTTACTCAAAAGTGGCCACACCAACACCTCAAACCAATGGGCAAGCTGAACTTGCCAACAGAGAGCTAAAAGGATCTTGGAGAAAACTGTGGGAAACAAGAAAGGATTGGGTCAGGAAGCTGGATGATGCACTTTGGGCATATAGGACAGCCTTCAAGACACCCATAGGAAAATCTCCATTTCAGCTGGTGTATGGAAAAGCATGCCACCTCCCTGTGGAGCTTGAACTAAGGCCTTTTGGGCACCAACTTCTGAATTTAGATGCTCAAGCAGCAGGAGAGAAGAGGTTGCTACAACTCAATGAACTTGAGAGTCAGGTTGGAGGCATATGACAATGCCAAGAATTACAAAGAGAGGCAAAAGATGCATGATAAGAGGATCTCTAAAACATGAACCAGGCAAAAGGTGTTGCATTCAATCAAGATGAAAGGAGCGGGCTTTCCACCAAACCTCTGGAGAAATGTAAGAGCAAAAAAAGGAGTGAAGACGGTGCAGAGGAGTGTTGCAACTCTTAACATGAGCAAAGAAGCTGCAATGTCGAGCTAAGGACAATAAAAAAGCGCTTCATGGGAGGCAACCCATGACAGGAGTCTTTTATTTTCATGTTTAGTTAACCAATGATTGATCAAGTAGACTAGTACATGGTTTATGCAAGGCACTAAGTTGGTGTGGCCAATCTTGAAGTAATGCAAATGTGTGTTCTACAACACTTAGCCCACAAACTAAGTTTGGTGTCCATACATACACGAAAAATGTGCTATAAAGTATTGTCATCTACTTAGTTATAAAAAAATAAAAAAAAAACGTGAAATAGCATCTAATGTAGGTAAATTACTAGTTTGAGGTGGCTATCTTTGGAATTTAATTCCATAGAACATTTGTCACAAACTAAGTTTGGTGTCTTTACTTGCATTATTAATCTAAAAAATAGATTAGGAATCTAATTTAGTCAATTTTGCATAGGACATCATCATAAGTGTTAGCCATT